>NW_021163021.1:675000-840000 GCF_004324835.1 Dendronephthya gigantea
TCTCGAAGAAATTTGAATAATAGTCTACCGTAACTAGGTAATCTTTATTCTGGTACTGGAATAAATCTATTGCAATCTTTGCCCACGGACGGTCTGGGACCTGGTGACTGATCAACGGCTCCCTTTGTTGCTGTGGCTTGAAAGATGCACACATGTCACATTTGGAGATTTGTTCCTTAATGTTGCTGCTCATGTTGGTAGTCTCAGTAGAGACTTTCACGGGCACGTCTTAAAGTAGACCCTGCCCCTTGGTGGGCCATGTGAAGCTCCTGCATGATTTCTTTTCTCAGGGACGCTGGAACTACGACCCAATCTCCTCTCAGAAGAAGTCCATCTTGCCATACAAGTTCGTCATGGTAGTCAAAATATGGACTTACCCCCTCGGGGAGGTTTCTTTTGCTGTTTGGCCATCCCTGCTGTACAGTTGCTTTTACTGCCTGAAGGGTTTCATCTTTCGCGGTTGCCTCTCTGAATTTTGATATGGTGCTGGTTGATGCCACAAGTCCGTTAATTTCTTCGATCTGCTCGACTTGTTCTAATTCTTCAGCGAATTGTGATTGGGCACCTCGTCCTTGGTCGTTGTCTCGTGTTTCGCCTGAATAATGCCTGCTTAACGTGTCCGCCAGGTACATTTCTTTTCCTCTCTTGTAGTGAACCTGGAGATCATAATGTTGGAGGTGCATTAGCATCTTCTGAAGACGTCTTGGTGCCGACGATAGCGGTTTCTTGAAGATAGTTTCCAAGGGTTGATGGTCAGACTCTATAACGACTTGTCTACCGTATGTATATTGATGAAAGCGTTTTGTACCAAATACTATAGCCAACAGCTCCTTCTCGATTTGTGCATAGTTCGTTTTCGTTTGTGTTAGTGCTCTGCTGGCATAAGGAACAGGCTGGCCCTCTTGGAGTAAAGCTGCCCCAAGTCCTTTCTCACTTGCATCGCACTGGACAACGAGAGGTTTACTCGGATCATAGTAGCTTAACAGCGGTGGTTCAGTTACCAATTTCTTTGTTTCGAAGAACGATCTGTCATGCTCTGCAGTCCAGGTAAATGGAGTGTCCTTTCGCGTAAGTTGTCGTAATGGTTCGGTCACATCAGAGAGCTTTGGGAGAAATTTTGCTAAATAGTTGACCATGCCCATGATTCGTCTGACTCCTGGTACTTCTGTCGGTTGTGGCATATTGCAGATCGCTTCAACTTTGGCCGGATCAGCTTTCACACCGTTGGATGTTAACAAATGACCTATGTAGGGCATCTCCGTCTTCTTAAACTCGATCTTTTCCTTGTTGAGCTTTATTTTCCTTTTTCGGCAACGACTGAACAAAACTTCGAGCTTGACGTCGGGTCTGCAATGGCTTCGTCCATGGTGACTCCATTGCCTATGATTAGTATGTCGTCAGCTACGGTGCGGGTGCCATCCAGTCCTTCTATTTCTTGATCGAGATGACGTTGGAAGATCTCACCAGCTGGGGAAATGCCAAACGGCATTCGGTTCCATTTGTACCGCCCAAACGGCGTGTTAAAAGTGGTAAGGAGAGATGATTCGTCGTCTAATTTGACTTGCCAATAGCCATTTTTGCAATCAACTTTGGTGAACACTTTAGCATTGGCAAGGTCAGGAAGTACATCTTCAATTGTTGGTATTGGATAGTGACTTATTTTTAATGCTGTGTTCAATGGCCGGGGGTCTAAACACAGTCGTATATTGCCGTTACTCTTTTGTGCTACTACCGTGCCACTTACCCAGTCAGTCGGGGTCGTCACTTTCTCAATCACACGTTGCTCTTCCAGCTCTTTCAGGTGGTCTCGCAGCGGGGTTCTAAGGGCTTCGGGTACGCGTCTCAACAGGAGTTGTACTGGTTTAATTGACTTATCAACTTCTAGATGTAAAGGTTCGCCAAGTTCTCCCAATCCTTCAAAAATGTCTCTATACTTCTGCAAGATTTGCTGTTTAGTAACACCAATCATTTCAGGATCATCGACTTGTAGCACACAGTCTTCGAACGTTGTGGGTGCCAAGTTGTCGTGGTTTACCTCGATGAGACCCATTTGTTGCGCCGCTGTGCAGCCGAGTAAGTTGACTTTGGCATCTATATCCTTAACCACCGTGAAAAGGACTTTGTACTCAATTTGGGTGGTAGGGTTGGTCAGCTGAATTCGACATTTTTCCAGCGGTTTCAATGGCGACGAGTTGTACATCTTTAAGATTTGATTTGTTTTTAGCACTTTGTTCCAGTATTTTGTGCCCGATAGTTCACCCAGACGAATGACATTACAGGTGGCTCCGGTATCGATTTGGAACCTCGCTGTATTACCTGTTTTTATCTTCATAGGCGCAGAGATCTTCGCAAAAATAGACTGGTTTTCCAATCCATGGACTCGTTCTGTTCGGGGATCGAGATCTAAAGTCATAACAGAGTCATCGGAATTTTCCATTTCAGCATTCATTTGCATTGCTATGGGTTGGTTACCCTTTCTCAAACAGGCTCTTGCAAAATGGTTTCTTTTCCCACACGCTTTACATACTTGACCATATGCTGGACACGATTCTCTGCCTTCTCCGTGTGTTCCACCACAATATCGACATGTATGCTTGGGACGATGATTGTTATTAAACGTTGATCGGCCACGGCCACTTGAGCGAAATTTATTCCTCACTACATTTATTTCGTCGGCTGATTCTGTCTTGGGTTATCATTTAGCTGAACATTTGACTTCTCGCCGCTTCTACAAATGTCAATCGCTCGTGACAAAGTTAATTTCTTTTCCTGAAGTAGCCGCTTACGAATGCTGTCATTGTTAATACCGAGCACAAGGCGATCTCTGATCAAAGAATCCCGTAAACATTCACAAAACCCGCAAGACCGTACAAGCTTCCGCAAAGTTGTTACATACTGATCAATGGTGTCGTTTCCTTGGTCTCGTCGGTTGAAAACGAATCGTTCATATATCTCATTCGTCTCCCCGATACAAAACTCTTCAAACTTTCCTATGACCACTTTGAGTTCTTGTCGATCGGCTTCGGCGAAATCTAATCCCTCGAATATCTCAAGCGCTTCTTCTCCGATTATAGACAAAAACGTGGCGGTCTGAAATTCTTTCTCGAAGCAGTTTATTCTGGCGACAATTGCGTAGTTGTCCCATGCTCGTTTAAAACGTTTCCAGTTTGCTGCGAGATTGCCTCCAGTGTCTAGTGGCTGTGGAAATTTTAATCCTGTTGGAAGACATGACGGTGTAGCTAGGTTGTTTATGGCGGCGTGTCTCGTTTTGTTCAGACGATGTTGCTTCGTTTAATTCCGTGTGTAACATCATGTAGCTTTCTTCGTCTTTATGTTTAGTATCCCACACCTGACACCATGTTTAGTTTACTGAAGTAGCCAAGTTTTATAAAGATATATTTTATACTTGTTTTTTTACATAGTCCTTACATTACAGCGAGCAGAGAAAAATATATAACAACCGCCCGATCTACCTAAATTATATATTGTGGGCGAACAATGCCCCATGCATATGAAAGTCTAATTAATAAGTCACGCGACCTTGATCAATGTCAAAATATCATATCGTTATATAGTGTTCAGGGGGTAAACCCAACACTAGCTGATATGGAAAATATACACGATGCAACAAAAGATGTTATCATCTTACTGAATGATGTTAAACCAGAATGTGTAAATACATTTATTGATGCTAATGAAAGACTATCAACAGTTGTAGATCTTGCAGGTGCATGGAAACCAGTAAAATCTGCTGAAGATAAGTTAAGCATAATAAATAACCTTATAAAATGGTTCCTATTAGGTAGAAGTCAGTGTGCTATCCAGCAATTTCAGGAAGGCCTTGCAATTTTGGGATTGTTAGATAAAATGAGGGAATTTCCAAATTTATTTAGCCAACTAATGTGCTACTCCCCAAACAGGCTCACTGTTGAGTGTTTTGAAGCTAGATTAAGTTATGATAGAAGTAAAAGGGGCTCCAACTCTTTTCAAGTAGAGAATGTGGTATTGGGCTTCTGGGGTGACTTCTTAGTAGATACCAGTGAGGGTGAATGCCAACTACAACTCAAAGATATACTGATGTTTATAAGTGGATGCTTTGAGTTTCCTCCCCTTGGTCTGGAGATTACAGTAAAGTTCTTGCATGAGGAAAGGGGATGTAAATTTCCCAAAGCCAATACTTGTACTTGTGAATTAAGTTTACCAGTTCAACATACCACATATACAGCTTTCAAAGATGACATGACATTTGGCATTCTAAATTCTAAAGGTTTTGGACAAGCTTAATATTTTTATATGGGTTAATTAATAAACCACTTGTAGCATATATATGGGTTCAGAGTCATGTAAAAATCAGTGGAATTAAGGCGAAGATGTTTAGGCCTAGTATGATCAATTTAGGTCTTAATGATGTAATTAGCATAAATGAAGAAAATTTATGTCCCTGACAGCTAAATTCTTCTGAATATTCTGCTACCATTATGTTGTATGAAAGCTATTATAAAGCAACTTAGCCAACGTATTATATATATTAATCTTTATTGTTCACGTTATTGTTTACATGAAATTAATTTTGTAAAAATTCAGTATTTTATATAGTTGATACAAACATTTGACATTTGTGGGCAAAATGGTAGAGTTAGTCTAATTAGTTTGACTGAAATGTTGTGTTTTAAATAAAAACTGTTACTCAAGTTTAGCTATTCTTGTTCAGCTATTTGTTTTAAAATTGCATATAAATCCAAAGCACTTTTCCAATCAGTAGGCTTTTCTAATCCTTCTGATGTACAAACATAGTTAAAGTACTCCTAAAAATATCCTGATTACCTTGATCTATTGGATCAGTAACATGTTGTCTGACCTCATTAAGCTTTTCAGGATCAACAGGCTGTTTTTGATCTTCACTATTATGACGTTCTGGTATGTAATACAACTCATCTGGCCGTCCTGGAACAGTCTCATGCCTTGATGAACGAATGTAGTGATTGTTCCACAGGGCCTTTGTGTAGTTAAGGTCTTCCTGAATAATATCACTAAAACAAAACCACATACATTCTTTGTGAATCACATTTCCATATTCAAATTGACCACTATCCATGAGATCTTTGAAGAGGTTTATCCACCATGATGATCTTCTCACCATGAGGATTTTCTAAAACAAGACCACCATGCTTCAATGCGCTGGTTTCGCTTTGATTCACCATACCTATGAGCTTTTTCTCCTGCATACTCATCCATAGCATCTACACGGAAATAGCACTGTGCTGCAGCAATATTGCCATTTTCTGTACCACAGTCACTCTGCACTATAAGAGGACATCCTTCATTTTCTTCAACACAATCTAAGTAGAAACGTAGTACTACAGATGGGTCATTATTTGATCTTGAAACGTGCAACCACATGACCTTGCGGCTGTATCCATCCACACACCCATGGATTGGGAATCCAAAATCCTTCAACTTGTCATACCCATCAATGTGCCAGGTATGGTTAGGCCCCAGGCTCCAGTAACTTCGGCGTCTTTTCTCTCCTTTTTCGCAATTCACAACCATCTGGATCAATTTCCTTCATAAGACTTTGTACAAGGTCTCTAGGTTCTGTTAACCCATGGCCCATTCTGAGAGAATGCCACATGGATCTATACCCAAATAAACAACCAGGGCCATCCATTTCTTTTCTTATGGCTTCTCTAATTTGGTCAACATCAATAGCATTCCCACTTCTTGCTAGATTAAACGTTTGCAACCGACGTTTAAGCGTAGATAGTGACATGTCCATATTATGATACTTAGACATTAATTGAAGCATACATGAATATGTGAAGCTGCAATAAAAATACATTTCAATAACATCCCTTTCGCTTATTTCTTCCTCTTCAATAACACTTTTTCCACATTCGGGACAAAAATTAAAGAAATCTTGGAGATTTTCTCCGCACTGTAAGCATAGACGATTGTTGTCAGCCATGCTTAAAACATATATCTGCCTATTTCAGTATCTACTTATTTTCAGTCTGTGACAATGATAAATTTCTTGGCAAAAGGCAGCAATTTAATGTTGTGAGACGGTGGTGGGTCAGCGGTTTCTATGTGGTGTGTGAATCGTGAATTTTGTGGCGTGAATCTTGAAATTGTGGCGTGAATTGTGAAGTTGTGGTGTGAATCTCGCATTTGTTGATGTGCTTCGGGTTATTGTTGGGTGATTTCTCTTTACTTGCGCGAATGACCCCTATCGGCCACCGTACTGGAGGGAGTAAGGAGCATTGCTGATGATATCATCATGTGGGGGAAGTCCCAGAAAGAGCATGATGCACACCTCAAAGCTCTCATGAAACGACTCTCAGAAAGCAACATTACTCTTAATGCTTTCAAGTGCAAGTTTAATGTAGACAGCATTTGGTTTCATGGTTATACATTATCAAAGGATGGCATTTCTGCAGACAAAACTAAAATTGCTGCACTAGTTAACATGAAAGAACCGGTAGATGTCTCCCAGTTGCACAGTTTCTTGGGATTGGCAATATATTGTGAACAGTTTATTAACAGCCTGGCAATGATCACAGCACCATTATGTGAGCTAACAAACGAAGGCGTTGGTTGGAAATGGACATGTAGGCACCAGCAAGCATTCAACAAAGTCAAAGATGAAATTGCGAAAGATTGTACCACTGCTTTTTACGACCTATCTAAAAGAACTCAGGTAACAGTTGATGCAAGCCCAGTCGGATTAGGGGCCATTTTATCACAGTTTGATAGGGACGACAACGAGCGAATTGTTGCGTATGCAAGCCGTAGTCTCAGCAAAGTTGAACAGCATTATTCACAAACTGAAAAAGAAGCGCTCGGAGTTGTTTTTAGTTGCAAGAAATTTCACATGTATCTTATTGGAATTGAGTTTGAGCTGGATACGGATCACAAGCCGTTGGAAGTTATATACCATCCCAAAGCGAAACCATCTGCGCGGATCGAATGCTGAGCCCTCCGGTTACAACAATACCAGTTTAAACTACGACACCGACCCGGTAAAACCAACCCAGCTGATGTCCTATTCCGTCAACCTTTGTCAACAATCGAAAAGAACAGCATTGCAGAAGATTATGTATGCAACTGACCATCTAGTCCCTAAATCTATGAGCAGGCAGGAAATTGAGGTAGCGTGTCAGAAGGATGCTGAAATGCAAGCTCTTATAACAGCTATTAGGAAAAACTGCTAAACAACGAAAACCAGCTGGTAACACTACCAAGAATAAGAACATCGATCTAACACCCTATCACAATATTCATAACAAATCAACAGTTTCGGATAACGGTATCGTGCTACGAGAAAACCGACTTGTTATGACCAAGAAATTAGCTGTGAAGCAGGAGATCAGCTTCTGAACATCAGCCTGCTCATGTTCAGTCCTCTTTATTGACGTCTATGCTATCATGCTCTTGCGTAAACATTTCCTTTAAAGCTTTTGTCACTGATGCACCTCATGACTTGCGAGGAACCACTGATCTAAGGCTCCTGTATTCTGAAAAATGCCTATTATTCCTCCTTTCGATTTTGAGTTGGCATTTATGGACTTAGTAGAAAGGCTTGCCAGATAAACTAATTGCCTGATTGCCGTTCATAAATTCTTGATGCACTTCGGGATGTTTGATGTCTAACTGCACCATGTCGAACAGGTAAACTGGAAGCGAACGTGAATAATTCTGCCTGTCCATGGCAAAGAAGTGGCAAAGTACTCATCCCAGCAAGTGGCAAACACTTTGCTCTTGATTCTTGTCTAAACCCTTCAAACAGCGAGCAAAGCTCTTTGGTTTCCTGTTGCAGCTTCATAACACGATCTCGTATGTCTGCTTTCTCTGAGATTACTCATCTACATTCTTTTACTTTTTCAACTACAGCATTGTCAGCAATATGTTGGTTTCCATCATTACTTCTTTCTGCACACCATGCAACAAAAGTGTTCTGCATCAAGCAAAAAAAGGTCTCCATGGTTAGCTTGTGTGTGTGCTTAATTGTGCATTTCGCAACATTTCTTATGTGCCTTATTCTCGCCAATGAAACATTTAGACCAATCTATGGAAAAACCAGCAGACAATTGTGTAACTCTATGTGTATCATCTAATGATAGAACTTCTCCTTTGTTGTGATTGCCTGTAGCATATGACAAATTCTGTGAACTGGTGCGAGACATTTAAAATGTGGCATACCATAACACATCGCAACTAGCAAGATTGCAAATTTCCATGTTGAGTCATTCATAGAGTTCATCTTCACAAAGTTCTATAGCTTTTTGTAGAATAGCGATTGAAGACGACTTTGCTTTTCTCGTCTGTATTATCGACCTCCCAGATAATGCATTTTGAGTATGCTATTAATCCTGGTTTCTTTTCAGGTGGAAGTGGTACAGCAAAGCTGTCATTACTATTTTTAGGCATGGTGGAAAGTACAGAGTCGGAGTACGGAGTCTTATTACGTAGTTTTAAAGTTACAGTCAGTTACAAGTGTCCCAAATTTTAATGTCACTGATTGTAGTTGTTCGATATCCAAGTTCATACATCCGTTAGAATTTATACAAAACGCATAAACAGTAGGCCAATCTACAACCTAATAACCAGTGTACGGCTTCTATACTCATCCTTTGTATTTAAGGATGGTTTGATTGAGTTTATCCACAACGCTTCTAAAGTCATTAAAGGTGTAACTGACCTAACTGAACTGTCTAATATGCTTACAACATCCAATGTCAGAATACCATTACATGATTCAAAGCAACTTCCCACCGGGGATTTTTTATTCCGATGCTCCTTAATACGGTTGAGTAAATGACAACTTGTTTGGCTGACATAGCACGATTTACATCGTGGACACACGATGGCTTTCTTTTTTAAGGGCTTTTTCCACAGGCGTTTTCAACGACGGTAATACCGACTTAACCTGGCGCAGGGTAGACACAACCTTACATGGTGCCTTACATCTTTTTAAAGATTGTTCAAATTTTTCTGTAATTCCACCCCTGTATTGCACAAATACTAACTTTACTCCTTTTAGACCTTCCTTTTCCACATCTTGGTGTTCTAAGTTGTTGCTGCTCATAATTTTACCCAACGTTCTCTCGATAATTGACTCATAGAAGGAAGGAGGGTACTGGTTGGGGTTAGGATTTTGGTGAAAAACTGCAGACAAGTTTATCTGCAAAAACTGCAAAAACTGCAGACAAGTTTATCTCAGAGCGGTTTCAACAGATTTCGACAAGACTTGGGTGGGGTGTGTAGGGCGCCCACGGTGGGCCATGCCCACTTCCAGTTAGAAGCTAATTAAGTATTTTTTTGATTTTTTGAAAACTTTGGAAAGGTGTACCTCAGGGGTTTTTTTACTAACTCCACCCATATTCCGGGGGGAGGGATGTGAGCGTGGTCACCCACCTATGGCCACGCCCACTTCTGGTCGCTGGTCCTTTAGAGGATTTTTCTGGTCCTTTAGTGGATTTTTCTGGTCCTTTAGTGGATTATGTATTTACGATTATATGAGTGTAAAGACTTGAAGCCGGAAGTGAGTGTGGTCACATGTTAAGGACCACGCCCTAATGACCCCACCCATTTTTGGTTGAGAACAGTTAAAATCTTAACGACGCAGGCTGTTTAGTAGATATTTCTGGTGGTTTAGTGGATTTTGGTGGTCCTTTAGTGGATTATGTATTTAGGGACGTATATCAGTATAAAAGACTTGAAACCAGAAGTGGTTGTGATCACGTGTTCAAGACAACACCCTAATTACCCCACCTCACTTTGGTTTGAATGGGGTAAAATCTTAATAACACATGGTCCTGTAGTGGATATTTCTGGTCCTTTAGTGGATTTTGGTGGTTCTTTAGTGGATCATGTATTTAAGGACATATATAAGTTTAAAAGACTTGAAACCGGAAGTGGGCGTTGTCACATGTTTAGGACCACACCCTAACTACCCCACCCAAATTTGGCGATATTTGGTTGAAATAGAAATATTTACCAAACTTTTTTATCAAAGTATCTACCATTACATCACACATGAAATTGAAGTTGTGTAAAATATTCACAATTAAATATATTTCCGTTAAATTTTTATATGTATTTTCACAATTAAATATATTTCCGTTAAATTTTTATATGTATTTTCTGATGTGATTTTAAACATTTTATATTCTGATAAATTTTTGTGAAAACGTTTTTGACCATGAAAATATGAGTTTTTTTGCAAATCTCAGTGTATATAACTCAAAATTGGAAGTGGATGTGGTCACATGTTTAAGCCTGGTTTTCATCACTCGCAGATAGTCGGCGATGCTCGCCGATATCAAAATTACGACAGATGCCAAGCATCGTAATTGGTAAAAACCGCATCGTAATGCATCTGCAACAATATGCGATAGTCCCGACGATCATAGCAAAACAAAAAAAAATGTTTTGTTACGATGATCGGCGTTTGTTGCAGATAGGCTGCGACTGATAAAACCATGAAAACCGCATCTGCAGACCTGGGCGATAATCGTAAAATGCTAATCATCCTAATTTTGAACCTAGTGTTCCAATTTGCCCCGCCTTCTTGTCCAAAATGGCGGAACCTTCAGAAAATGTTTTTGATGACGATGTCAAGTTTATGGAACTTGTACAAAAGTTTCCTACAGTTTATAATCTACGTTTGAAAGAATTGAAAGATAGAAATAAAAAGTCCAATTGCTGGAAAGCAATCGCAGGAAAAAGTTGGTCAACCAATAGATCGGGTCAAGTGCAGGTATGAAACCATACGAACACAATTTGGAAAGTATTTGAAATCTAGAAAAGGAAGATCAGGATGTGGCAGTGGTGATATATCACCATTAAATCCAAAATATGAGCATTTGCGATGGCTGAGTAACTATATCGTAAACAGAGCAAGCTCAGGAAACTTCAGGGCTGTTACACCTGTGACAGTTGACGACACTTTTTCTGAGGATTCAAATGATGAAAGCACTGATCATCCTACACCTTCATCAGAGAAAGATGAGGAAGATGAAGATTACCTGAATATATTGAATCCTGATCATAAGACAATGGATCAGTCAGTTGCTGAAGCATCATCCAATGACAAGCCAGTAAACCATGGATGAAAAAAGAAAGCAGAAAGAGACAGCTTGAGAAAACAGATGCCCAGCTGAATAAAGCAATGACAAGTCTTAGTGAGACAATTACTTTGCACAAAAGGTCTGCAAAAGAAAACAAGAAGGATGAAGATGAATATTATCTATTGAGTCTAGCCAATCGCCTAAGGAACCTTGATCGAAGGCAGAAAGCAATAGTGAGAAGTTCTATTGAAAAGGTGTTCACGTAATGTTGCAGTACACCCCAACAACCTCAACTGGGAAATAATATGCAATTTCCTCCTCAAGGACTAGACACCCAAACCATGTATTGGTCTAGTGCAAACTTGAATGCTTAAAGTTCTTGAATGCTTCAAGTTCAAGCTCTTGAAATTTATTTGGACTTGGATGAACAGTTAAGTTAAAATAATGTGAAGAAAGTTTTCATCTTCAACTAACTTTGACATTGATCTTGTTTTTTCATGTATTTAAATTAACATTATTTGTTGGCATGTATATTGTCAATTTATTATTGCACTTATGCATTTTGTTACAATTTTTGCTGATGAAAATTAAAAATCATTTGGTTGTGACCTTTATTATTCATGTTGTTTGTCTTAAACATAGTATACTAATATATTTATAAAAGATATAAAACATTTTTAACTATACATGGTGACCAAAACTATTGTAATATCCTATAACAATATAATGGCTAGAGCTTGAATGCCTAAGCACCCTGTTGGGACCCTCAAGTGTATAAGTGTTTGACATTCTTATGCATGATGACAGTAAACATTTTTTGTATCCACAAATGAATTTTATTACCAAACATTTACACTTCACAAATATAAATAGCAACATTTAAATTTTTAACTCAAACATGATAACCCACAACATGCCCCTCTTCTCTAGCAAATTTAATTTTTTTTGTATTTTGCGTTTTATAAGTTGTTTTAATGTTCACAGGCAAAAATTTCCAAACTAGTCATTCAAATTTTAACAACAGGTGACTTCAATAGTTTTGTGGGGTTTTGTGGGGCATTCTTTTGAAAATTATATTAGTAAATTATTTTTCGATATACTCCGCATTGTGGGATAACTATGCATACTTCCTGATTATCGGCGGTCAGCGGTCACACTTTAAAGCCATTCAAATTCAAATTAGCAAACACATATAAGCCCCAGGTTACGATAATAAAGTCAGTTATTCCTTTTCGTGCTGTGTCAGCGTGTTGTAAGGTTTGTATGTTACCTTGTTTTCACAAATTTCACGTTAAACCTTGGCGGTTTTCTTTATCTAACGTTCATTTCTTGTCTTTTAGAGATTGACTGTGTTATTTAGACGTTATTTTTGCTGTGATTTCGTCCTCTTCGACTTAATTGCTCGAGTGTATCCTACGATTATGTCGAAGTCAAACGACAAGGCTCAAGAAAATCGAAATAGCGCTCCTGTACCGCTTGAACCAACCATACAGATTCTCAACAACGACTCTACGGACGAAATCGTAGATACAACACCAATGTTGAACATCGATATTGACCAACTAAAAGATGAGTTGGGACTTGGCGATATTCAAAATTCACTTAAAATTTTAATTGACAAAATTATTCAAATGTCTAACGCAAATTGCTCTACTGAATCGGTAGCAGGGTCAAACTCATCTGAGTCTTCACAATTTGATCCCTCTGGCGATCTCGACAATATAATCGACCCGCAAACCTCCAACGAAGTAGATGTTGCAACACACGAACTTGACTCAAGTACGTTCTTGCCCTCTTTTTAAGGAAACCGAATCTGTTGGCCTGGATGTTGCCGATGCTATTGCCCAAAGAATAAATGATGCTGTATCTAAGAAGCCACTTGAAACAAAGTTTAAAGAGCTTCAAGATAAGTATAAAACACTTAAGAATTGCCATTTGCTGTGTGTACCCCGAGTGAACCTCAAACTATGGCACGATCTACTGCGTCACACCAAGTCTAAAGATCTTGGACTTCAAGAAATTCAGAAAATTTTGGTTAAGTCGGCCCAACTATTGATACAGCTTTTGGATTCTGTCCTAAAGTCTAGGCTTGAAAACAAGCTGGTCGAGCCATCTACCATTCTTCCTATGGTTGCTGATGCAGTTACTCTATTGGGCAATGCCTCGTTCTTAACCTCATTGAAGAGACGAGAATTTCTCGGACCTGATGTTGCACCTGCATACCAATCAGTGTGTAGTATATCTAATCCCGTGTCAACTAATTTATTTGGTGATGAGTTGCACAAGCACATTAAAAAGATTGGAGAAGTTAACAAAATTGCTAGGAAAACTATGTCTCGTACTCCTGGCGGGTCGAAGCATAATTTTGTATACAAAAGTGGCAGTAGCAACACTCGATACCAGCGTGGTTGTCGGGCTTTTTTAGGCTCAGGCCGAGACTCAAAAGTTCCTTATCTGGAAAGGAGGCCTTTCATACGCCAGCCTCATCCAACTGCCGGAGTGTTCAAGGAAGCGAAAAATCGTCCTTAACACAGGTATCTAGTCAAACTAATAATTCCAGTTGTAAATTTGTAGCTGGTAACCTCAAATCGCATGTTAACAAATGGCGTGAGCCAGTGACCCTTGGGTGCTTGAAACCGTGACTGGATATCACTTAGAGTTTGATAACACGCCTTTTCGACCTACATTACCTAACTCACCTCTGTTAATGCAACAGATATTTGCTTAATTGATGCAGAAATTGATAAACTTCTACAGAAAAAAGCAATCAAATGTGTTATTTCCTGTCCAGGAGAGTTTATTTCAAATCTCTTCCTAGTCCCAAAGAAAACTGGTGATATGCGCCCAGTTATAAATCTAAAACAATTAAATCAATTTGTTCAAAAAATCCATTTCAAAATGGAGAATGTTCATTTAGCATTGAATTTAATTTCAAAAGGCCATTATATGATATCTCTTGACCTCAAAGATGCTTATTTTAGCATCCCTATTGTCACTCATCATAGAAAATATTTACGATTTGTTTGGAAAGATACAACGTACGAATTTAACTGTTTACCATTTGGTTACAGTCTTGCGCCAAGGGTTTTCATGAAAGTTCTCAAACCTTTGATATCGTTTCTTCAGTTACGTGGTTTTAAGAGCGTAATCTATTTAGATGATCTTTTTCTAGTTGCAAGTTTAAAACAAGAGTGTTTAGCGCAACTTATGTTTTTACGCCAATTGTTGAAAGACTTAGGCTTTGTTATTAATGATGCAAAGTCACATCTTGAACCAAGTATGCAGATAAAATTCTTGGGTTTCAACATTGATTTTATAACGCTAAAACTCTCTTTGTCAGAAGACAAGATACAGAAGATTGTTCTAACCTGTTCAAATATTGTTACAAGAAAACGCACAACTATTCGGCAGGTTGCCCATGTTACTGGGCTCTTAGTTTCCGCTTTTCCAGCAGTATGTTATTTAAAAATATATTACAGGTCCATTGAATTATGTAAGTCTGAAGTACTATCTATCACAAACGATTTTGAGCATCAATTGTCCTTAAGTTTCGAAGCAATTTCTGATTTAAATTGGGTGATACAAAATCTTGCCAAGATTAACGGCTGTTTTTTGGACCGAGACCGATTGATATCATGATCGAATCAGATCGTCTAGTTTGTTGGGATGGGGAGCCACATGTGGCCTCCAACTAGCACAAGGGTTATGGTCTAAATTAGAGGCCTCAAATCATATCAATTATCTAGAATTGTTGGCAGCCTTTTATGCCTTACAGACGTTTGTATCCGATAAACGACATGTCCACGTGCAGTTAAAGCTTGATACCTCTACAGCCGTTTCATATATAAATAATATGGGAGGTATTAAATCTAGTCTTCTTAATGCTCTCTTACGAGACCTATGGGAATGGTGTATCATACGGAACATTTATGTTCATGCTGAATATATTCCAGGTAATATGAATACCACGGCTGACGCTCTGTCAAGGAGGTTTAACCCAAATTTAGAATGGTCATTAGATCGAACCATATTTGACAAAATTGCTCGTCTTACCTTTACACCAGATATCAACTTATTTGCCTCAAGTCTTAATGCCAAAGTTGATCGTTTTGTATCATGGCACCCAACAAATGGCGCTGAAGCTATCAATGCTTTTAGTATAAGTTGGTCTAATTTGAAATGTTATGCATTTTCTCCATTTAGTCTGCTACCTCAGGTTTTGAAGAAAGTTTGTGTCGACCGAGCCTTGCTCTTACTAATAGTGCCCGTATGGACTACGCAAACTTGGTATCCTCTCCTTCTCCAGCTGTTGATAGTATTCTATTTCCCAACACTCGCATTCTAGCTCAGTTGATTTAGGTATGGAAAAAATGTTAGTCAGCGGACGAAAGTGAGTCAAAAACGAACTTTTGCGGTGGTGAACGCACGAATTTTTCCCGGGGGGTGGGTGGGGTCGTCTCACCAATACTCTCACTCTGTTGCTGACTTGAAGTAACTAAGCTAAAACCGAGCTCAATCGCCTTCTTATGTGCTTAATGTCTTATTTACATATCAATATGTATTCAAAAACCCCTTATTAAGCATTGTTTATCCCTAATTCACTTTCGCATATAATTACGAGTGTTGAGAATAGTATTCTATTTCCCAACACTCGCATTCTAGCTCAGTTGATTTAGGTATGGAAAAAATGTTAGTTGCCGCAGACACATGTTCCATCCCTACCTCCTTTTCACCCAACATATCGCCAACACACGTACATCGCCTTCAACAAACATCCAATTTTAATCATCACATACCTCTACATCCCATACCTAAACACAACCCCCTACCCCCCAAACCTCTCCGAACCTTATAATGGTATAAAATATCACACGTGCTTATACATACACCCGCTTTTATGTATATAATTAGAAACAGCCATTAATCAGTTATATTGAGTGGTAGGTGGAGGAAATGCACAGACAAAGCGTTTTAACTGGTTTATTTCTTGCCAGTCGGATGTGGTGTCCATACTCGTAGCCGCCGCCAACTTTGCTGACGCCCCCATTGGGTTGAACACCTTTGCCAGTTGAAGATAATGCAGAGCAGTGTGACGACGAGTCCAACTCACATGGTCCATTATTTCCGACAAGTCAGCCCGAGTCAACGCCAAGGTGATCGCACAACCTGCCCGAAAACCATGTAAGGTTTCTCCAGCATCTTCTTTCATTTCCACAAGATATTGCTTCAATCACGCTTCCGCCGCTGAAGAAGTGAACGGTGAATTTTTCACCCCGCCATTAGGTGTCGTATGACGAAATAAATAACCTGCTGTCAAATCAATCCCCATCCTTTGTGCCACGACCATATAGTGCTCGATAGCCGCCACTGGACAGATGGTAAGATTCGGATTTCGTCGAATACCAAACACATTATTATCGCCATCTCTTAGAGTCTTGCCCCAAACATGATTGAATAATAGACCATCATCATTTGGAAAACGTAATATTTCAGGCACCTTGACCTGTCCCATGTCCCCTGGCTGATCCCCACTAAAGAATACGGCCTTAAAATAGGCCTGATCCCGCGCAATCAGAAAACGGTGTGAGGAAGAAATTGTAGCGATCTCGGCTAAAGAATTCAAATGCAAAGCCAGTCGGACCAACTTGTCAATAAGGAACGGAGTGGCTTGTTTTGGGGTTATCCGAGATTGAAGCTGTTCAGCTGTCACAAGCCGCAGATAATCCCGAACCGTCTTATCTGCTGCCGGATTCCCAAGTCCCAATCTCTTGTCCCATTCACCATCGCGGCCAAGGGCAGAAAAAATGGCACGTAGCTTTCCTATATAAGAATCAACGGTCTTGAAAGCCAACCGCATAGGGCACCCACATTCGTGTACACCCCGGTGTCCAAGAAAGGAACATCCAATTTTGTGAACTTGCGTTTTTCCCTTGCTGTCCTTAAATACCAAAAATCGCGTCAAGTCGTTTGGGGTCGCTGTTAACAGTCCCGGCTGACCTGGTAAAGCTGACAAAAAAGCTTCCAACTCCTTCTGCAAAGAGTCCTTCTGTCGTACGTAGCTAGTAGCCTGACCTGACATCCACAGTTGGTGCAGACGATTATCAAACTCCGGAGGCAAGCGAGACTAGAACCGAGACATAAATTGTCGGCGATACCCACACCGCTGGCAAAAATGAAAATCAAAATCATTCGCGTAACCACGATCTGGACATTTGACCGACGGTAGAAACAATTTTGCCACTGGCGCACAGTGCTGAAAATATACATATATATATGTATACATGAAAACAAATGGAAAACAATATGCGAACAGCATTTTATTGCCTTTAACGAATTACAATTAATAGCCAAAAATCCAAAGTTACTACAACATATAAATGGATAATAAATATCAGGACCAAGTTGTACAGTTATTCTGTTAGATAGAAGTAAATTCCAACGCAAAAATCCACAGATCCCCCGGAACCCCTGGATGAGGTATCCAACCGCCCGAGCTGGGTAGCTGTAGCACACCCTTATCCCCTCGTTGGGCTATTCGTAATGATCGAACAGCACACTGACGCAACACGGGCCACCAGTACTTTCTAGGATACACATCCAGTGTGACAAAGGTACACGATCGTCGACATTTCCTCAAAAAACGCAACAGAGCGCCTACCAAAGACAACGGAGGAAACACATATGGGCGGGATAGAACCTCATCTTGTCGAGACAAATCCTGGGCGAAAACATTCACGCCAGATGACCCCGGAGATGGCCATGGTGTAAAATGTGGTAAGGGATCTCCATGTAAATCCCGCATCACGTTTGAATCAAGGGCCATCAGATCACATGTATGCCCAGCTGGACCACCAAATCGTTGTTGCACTAGATTCCATACGTCCACGTCCAACTGACAATCAGAAGGTGAAAACCGACGCGACGGAGCGTCCGCTGGATTGTCTGCACTGGAGACCAGACTCACCCTAAGGTGCACATTCAATGTAACAGTAGCGAAAAACAACCGCTTAATAGCCCAATTAAGCGAGGGACTGCGGCCACCCCCATTATTCCAAGCATAGACCACCGCCTGGTTATCAACCAAAGCATCCGCTCGTGCGTTTTCAAGCTCATGCTTAAAAGAAAAAAGCGCTTTCTCTAATGCGATCGCTTCCTTAACCGAAATATCCCATTGCTGCTGTTCGTGAGACCAATAATCTGATACTTGGCGAACAACTGGCGCCATGATTTTGCCACCCCAACCAGATGCCGAGGCGTCTGATGCAACTGTCAGGTGGATATGCCGTTCCTCTCTCCAAGGTAGAGATTGGCGCCAGGTATCTAACGCCGACCAGTGAGCAATCTCCTCACGCAAAGGACCGCGCAAGGGTTACCCGTTCTTTGAGCAATCGAAAGAGCAGTATTCATTTCTCGGGTAAACAAAATAGCTGCAGGAATAGCCAATGAAAAAGAAACACATTTTCCCACTAATTTTTGGAGGATTTTAACAGTAACTTTCTTCTCCTTTAAAATCCCCGACACCAAAGCCAGAAACTTAGCTTGCTTATCTGGAAGCATCTGAAAAAATCTTCCCGGGGAATTGACCAAAAAACCAAGATATGGCACTACCTTGCAAGGTATTAAAATAGATTTCACCAAATTCAGAAAATATCCCAACTTGATAAAAAAATACGCTACCAGAAACAGAGCCGATTTTGCAGCCATGAAACGACGTTGGTCAACATTCTCAAAATCTGCATATGCCCCTTGTGTTAAGGAAACCCGTAGTTCCCCATTATGTCGATCATCAATATACAATGAACATGGGACATGAATTGAACGGAAGTAATCGGAGGCCATAATTCCCGTCATATGATACATGTAGGGAGACGTTTTCCAACCAAAAGGAAGAGAATTATAAGAGAAAACCCATCCACCCCATTGAATACCAAAATATTGGCGAGTGTCATGATCAAGCAGTATATGGTCATAACCCGATTTATCATCGAGGACCGTCTGATACGAATCACGCTCAACATACTGTGGGAGGTCACTCAGTCGATCAAGCTGAAAAGGATTATCTTTGATCCACAAATTTAAAAATCTCGCATCATAACATAATCTCGGTTTTGTAGGTTCCACCGTCAAAGGAAGGACTAAGTGGGGCATTTGGACTCCCCCAACCTTCCCAAGCAACGATATGGCACCATTACTTACATTCAACCAAAGTTGTATGGATAAATTCGGCGAACGGGCGACAAGAAACATTATTTGGAAAATGACACACAGGTGGTCGATCAGAGTCATATGCTTGACCCTTAAAAACACCCCGATAATGTCGAAAATGAGGAAAAATCGACACTTTATTCCTGATCCAATCTAATACTTGAGTCTGCTGTGTAGTTGGAAAATTCCCTACAATAGTATGCCAATAGTCGACATGGGCATGAAGTTCTCCTGCCTGAAACGATGAAGGATCACGGTAAACTAAATTCGCAGGATCGCCCAAGGAGTGCCCATTAATAATACGTTCCAAATTCTCCTGACTAACTGTCACCCCTCCACTAGCATCCACTGGGTCCCCGTGAATATCCACCCATTTTATTGGTGCTTTGTAAGAAACATCCACAATTTTAGAATCAAACGCTTTATCATATTCCCAATCCCAAGTAATGGGTGTGTTTTCCTAAAATAAACAAACCAATAAGCCACTGCAAGCGTATAGAACCCAGAGAGCCAGCGAAGGAATGACAGTTCTGACCCAGCCTAGCCAGGGGAGTTATTTTAGAGACTCTGTTTCAAAACTGCCAACCCGCCAAAGACCCTTTATTGTATAATTATAAAATAAAAACACTATTTTCTCTACGTTAATCGCAAACGTACACTTTTGTCCACATCATCATACACGTTTTAATTATAAATTTTCCCAACAACTTTAAATAACAAGCATACTAGAAGAAAATATTGTTAAGTCTCATATTATTTAGGTTTATTCAAAGGAGTCGGAGTTGAGGTAGATCCAGAATCTTTACGTGCTTGGTTATCTCTCCTCTTTTAGAAACAGGTTGCTTGAAAATGTCCCTGCATTCCACAATAATAGCACCGCTGGTCACGTATCCCTCCAGAGTTCCCCTGTCTTCTCTTTGCCGGTGCCCTGACCTCCGTATCAGCCTTGCGTAAATACCGCTTGTCAACTTTACTCACATGCTCCAAGACTTTTGCCTGGTCTTTATCACCCAATAGTGCTAACATTACCTCTCGGAAATACTCGGAAGACTCGTTAATCTTGTTTCGCATCGTGTCATACGCAGCACGATAATACAAACTCTTATCATGCTTTACGTCATGCGCAGTGTCCTTCAAAGACTCCAATAATTCCAACGCATCATACTTGTTGAACTCGCTATGAGGCCGTGCCGACATGCTCACAATTCTCCTTTGAAGCACCTCAACTGATGGTTTAGAGAGGGCCTCGACATTCTTCTTCAGAGTAGCAAACTCATTCTTGATGATCTAAAAACAAAAAAGACGTACAGCGTACGTACCTTAGTGTTACAAGGGAGCAAACAAGGTGGTCCCCGCAACGTACTTCAAATAACAAAATCGACTGTCGAACTAGCAGGTGACGAACCATCCAAGCAAACGGCTTTACAACCACGTAGTTCAAATCAAAATACAAACTGTCCAATTAGCCGTTCTAACAAATCACCAAAGGTAGTTTACATGAAATACTCCCAATCACAAAATAAACTGTCCAGCTGGCAGTTAAGAGCACCATCCACACAAGTAGTTTCATACAAACTATTTCGAATCACCAGATCAAGTGTTCAACTGGCAATTAAGACAACTCTCCACGCAGGTGGTTTTACACAAAGTACTTCAAATCACCCACTCAACTGTCCAACTGGCAGTTGGGACAACCATCCACACAAATGATTTACACAAAGTATTTCCAATCACACAATCAACTGTCCAACTGGCAGTTGAGCCAACCATCTATGCAGGTGGTTCTACACAACGTACTTCAGATCAAAAACAACTGTCCAACTGGCAGTTGAGACAACCATACAGGCGGGTGGTTGTACACGAAATACTTCAAATCACAATAAACTGTCCAACTGGCAGTCGATACAACCATCCACGCAGGTGGTTTTACACAAAAGTACTTCAGATCAAAATCAACTGTCCAACTGGCAGTTGAGACACCCATCCACGCAGGTGGTTCTACACAAGTACTTCAGATCAAAATCAACTGTCCAACTGGCAGTTGAGACAACCATCCACACAGGTGGTTTTACAGAAAGTACTTCAGATCAAAATCAACTGTCCAACTAGCAGTTGAGACAACTATTCACGCCGGTGGTTCTACACAAAGTCAACCTCCGAGTGACCTAAATTGCACGCTTCAACAACACATTTTATATGATAATCCTCCGAAAGAATAATGACCACGCCTCAACAAACACTATACATACACGCTACCGCAAAAATAACAAACCACTATTTCGCAATCCCAATTCTTCGTGAAAAACCAGACATTTAAAACAAGTAGAGTAAAGCAAACAGTGAATTATATCTGTAAGAGGAGAAACCAAACAAAATATTATACCTCTAAATCTGCATTCGGATCGCCGGCAATGTTCGGTGGTGTGCTATGAAGAATCGTCTCACCAATACTCTCACTCTGTTGCTGACCTGAAGTAACTAAGCTAAAACCGAGCTCAATCGCCTTCTTATGTGCTTAATGTCTCATTTACATATCAATATGTATTCAAAAACCCCTTATTAAGCATTGTTTATCCCTAATTCACCTTCGCATATAATTACGAGTGTTGAGAATAGACACGCCAATTTTGTTACCGAAAAAAGACAATATTCTCCATCTACCTCAGAGCACAATCCTTCATCCCATGAGAAATCATCTGGTTCTAGCCGCCTGGAAGTTATCTGGAGATCCCTTGAAAGTAGAGGCTTTTCTGAGCCGGCAGCCAAACTCATTACCACATCGTGGTCCCGAGGAACAGATAAACAATATAACCCCGCATGGAAAACATAGTGTCGCTGGTGTGAACAGAGAAAAATTGATATACTTCAAGCATCTATAAACGAAGTGGTAAATTTCCTGTCTGAATGTTTTGAGGAAGGGAAAAGTTACAGCACTATTAACACATTCCGCTCTGCATTGTCAACTTCACTTTCTCCTATCAACGGAATCGCAATTGGATCACATCCTCTACTACTGAAAGGGATTTACAATCTTCGCACTCCAGCTCCTCCATATTCGACCACGTGGGATGTAACTACGGTAACAAGTTATTTAAGAACGTTGTCTCCTTTAGCGGAATTAAGCTTAAAGACCTTGACGTTAAAAACTGTTATGCTTTGTTCTTTATCATCGGCTCAGCGAGAACAAACTTTATGTGCTCTAGATTTGAACAATCAGAGGGTATCTGATAACTGTTTGATTTTCAATATTACAGAACGTCTGAAGACTTACAAACCTGGGAAGTCTATACAAGTTAAATTTGAGTGTTTACCTGAGGACCCCAAGATATGCACTAAGTGTACTTTGTCTGAATATATTTTGCGTACTGAGTGTTTGAGAAGTACTGATCCAGCTAAACGTGTCACGAAGTTATTTATCTCCTACGTCAAGCCTCATAAAAACATTTCAACTGATACTCTAGCCCGTTGGATAAAATCTATTCTCAAAACCTCGGGTATAGATACATCGGTATTCAAAGCACACAGTGTTAGAAGTGCTTCAACTAGTCACGCTTATGCTCAAGGTGTTCCAATCGCTGATATTCTTTGCACTGCGGACTGGTCTAATGAGAAAACATTTAGAAAATATTATTTACGTAGTTGTGATCATTAGTGCTCCTTCCTATTATAGGGCTCCTTAGGGCTCCTTCCGAGTATATCGATAAAGAATTTAAAATTAGACGAAAGGTATACCTACCTTGAAGTATGATTGTAATTCTTTGAGATGTATGGAGCATTGTGGGATGGCTTCCCACCCTGGTCTGTGTTAACGTGGAACGTTCTTACCCTGCCCGAATATGGGACCTTTGCCAAATTTGTTCAACACTCCAGGAAGAACTGACTTTATTATCGTAACCTGGGGCTTATATGTGTTTGCTAATTTGAATTTGAATGGCTTTAAAGTGTGACCGCTGACCACAGATAATCAGGAAGTATGCAATCATACTTCAAGGTAAGTATACCTTTTGTCTAATTTTAAATTATCTGTTTATAATTGTCAAAAACTATTAACATAAGCTTACTGCCAACTCAATGACCCTTCTTGGCTGTTAAAGTACTTTTTAAATAAATCTTGAGTCTGTTTTGAACCTGCAGAGGATCTGTTAAATGCATGGCCTGTTGCTGTTGGGAGTAATGCTCCTTCATTAACCACCAATGACCGCCAATCACCTTGTATGATCTTACCGGAACTATCCTCTGAATCTAAAAACCCAGTCGGAATATACCGAGCATTGTCTGTAAGTCTTAAGTAGTTATGAAGACAAAGACAAGCTTTCACTATTAGCTTTAATGGGTTTGAGGAAAATGCGCTATCTTGCTGATAAAATGCCAAAAGCATTCTCTATTGTCCTTCTAGCTCTGCTGAGCCTGTAGTTAAAGATTGCCTGTGTTTCAGTTAAATCTTTTCCAGGGAATAGTTTCATTAGCCATTTTTTCAAACCAAATATTTCATCTGCAATTATTACATGTGGAAGAAGATGGCCATGTGTTGATTTGGCAGGTGGGATGTCTATTTCATTATTTATAAAAGCTTGTCCCATTTCAGAGTTGTTGAATATTTGGGCGTCATTATCTTTTCCATAATTCCCAACGTCCACTAGTGTGAAACAATTCTTTGCATCGCACATGGCCATCAGAACAATGCTGAAAAAACCTTTATAATTGAAGTACTCCGATCCACTATAACCTGGGCAATCAATAGCGATGTGCTTACCATCAAGGGCCCCAAGGCAATTTGGAAAATCCCATTCCTTGAAAAATCCTTCACCAATTTTCATCCAATCCTGTTGGTTTTGAGGGGCTTTGAGATACATGTCATTTAAAGCACACCAAATCGCTTCACATGTTTCTTTAACAATGTTATTGACAGTGGTCCTTCCAACTCGAAAGTTAAAAGACAAAGACTGTTGAGACTCTCCGCTTGCCAGGTAAGGAAGCGTTATCGTTAGTCTTTCAGAGGCTGAGATTGGTTCATGACCCCTACAGCTCTTTGTTATTTGGGGTGCAATAAGCTGAAGTAAATTTTCAAATCGATCTGGGCTCATTCTCAGGAATCTGAAGGAAAAACATGTGTTGAAGATATAGCCTAATTCAGTTCATGCACAATTTAGCACTGCACTTCACCTCTTCACTCACACTCAATTACCTCTTTGGACTCTGCTTACCTAAATTTAGTAAATTACACCAGTTTAATACCTGAAGAAATATTCGCGATCGTGAAATCTGAGCTCTTGTACGAGAGTGTTGTACTGCCCGAGTGTTTTGTGCCGTTCGAATATTTGCCGCACCCAAAAACGCTTCTTCTTGTATGGCTTCTGTTGTAAAAGTTGTTTTTTCCTTCGCAAAAGTGTTATGACCAGTAATAAATTGGCCTGTATTACAAGCATATCGTCAAGAGCGTCCGCCATTTTGTATGCACTTTGGCGATTGGCGCCTCAATTTTGATTTGCCGCGCAGAGGAACCGACAAACTGCGATGATGAAAACCGCCTTTCTGCGATACTCGCCGACTGCTGGCAAGTCAGCATCGCCGAGCATCGGCGTCTATATGCGAGTGGTGAAAACCAGGCTTTAGGGCCACGCTCCAATTACCCCACCCAACTTTGGTTGAAAATGGATAAAAGCTTAAGTCTCTAAAGTAAAGGTGGTTCTTTAGTGGATTTTTGTGGTCCTTTAGTGGATCATGTATTTAAGGACATATGTAAGTTTAAAAGACTTGAAACTGGAAGTGGGCGTTGTGACGTGTTAAGGGCCACGCCCTAATTACCCCACCTAACTTTGGTTAGTCTTTCTAATACAGGTGGTCCTTTAGTGGAATTGATGGTCCTTTAGTGGATTTTTGTGGTCCTTCAGTGGATTATGTATTTAACGACATATATCAGTGTAAAAAACTTGAAACCGGAAGTAGGCTTTATAATGTACTCAAGAACAACTGTTTTATTCCATCTCTATAACATGTCCAATTATTAACAAAGCTTCCCACAATCACGCCATCTTGAATCCTCTCACCAGTCCCCCTCTCCAACTCATACAGCACATCTCCCCTTTTCTTTATAGACCAAACGTAACCCAATATAAACAACCAACTATATTAACCTAAGAAATTTTAAACGTTTCTCAATATTATACTATAAAAAGGAATATTCTCCCTCATCGGGTACCGCCTTTCGATAACGTAAATATTCAGTCCCATACAGTCCTATTCAACCGATTTCTTCTTCATAATATTGTGGTGGAATGCCTCGATTTCCTCTTCTTGGATATCGACTTAATGGCTGGTCTTGCTCTGCGTTGTCAGTATCTTCTTCTGATAAATCACTTTCAATCTCATTTCCTGAATCTTCCTGTTGTTGCTGGACTGCCCCTTCTCCGTCTTCTTCTTCGCTACTGTTTGAATATGGATCGTCTACTAATATAATATAAGGAATTACACACTTAAAATGTGACAAATTTCGTGTGACCATCACTCCTCAGCGTTTTGCTGTGATTTGGGATCCTTTTATCTTTGTTACGCAATATGGTGATGGATCCCAAGCTATGTATAACTTATTTCTTTGACTTTGTTTCAACAATACCAAATCCCCGACACGGAATTGCAGTTCTTTCCCTCGGTTTCGTATATCTGCGTGATTTTTGATTTTGCTTTTCTCGCTAGCATTGCGTTGAAGTACAGCTTCACGCTGAGAAAGACATTTGTCACTGGTGGAGGATTTAAGAAAGGAACACGGGCAGTGAGAGTAAGAAGAGGCTACTGTGAAGATGTCAACGACCTGACGTCAGACCACGAAGAAGCAGATACTTGGTAAGATTTGTTAAAAGTATTAAGAAACTGTTCAATATGAACTATTTGCATACCTCAGTAGTTTACATTCATTTTTTCTTCACAGATTATTGCTACATGGGAGATACGTTGCTGTCTTCCATTCAGGATGTCGTATTGTTTTGCATTCACCAGACACAGACATACTCGTTCTCAGTGTATCCCATTTTTAAAAAATTCAATGGGCAGAGTTTTGGTTTAAAACTGGCGTCAAAGACCGGTTGCGTTATGTTTCAGTTCACGAAGCATAAAAAGAATTGGGTGAGAAGATGTGCTGCGCCCTTCCAGCTTTCCACACCATTACCGGTTGCAACCCAACTAGCTTTTTTGCGGGCATGGGTAAAAAGAAGGCATGGCAATGTCTACTGAAGAACAAGAAACACCAAGACAGTCTAGGTCTTGCTGGTTTCAAAAGGGACCTGATCGAGATGTTGCTGCCAAATGTGAAACCTTCATATGTGATCTATTCCCAAACACTAGACCGAAGCCATGCATGACTGATTAATTAGGACTGAAATAACAAAAGAATGAGCTGCATGACTGAAATAAAAAAAGAATGAGCTGCTTTCGTCTACGTTTGATAGCTTCTTTCAACATTTAAAACATGCGCACTACCAGACCTTGGTTTGAAAAATGGCTTTAACAGCAGGATCTTCCACAGCCCGATAGTTATGGGTGGGTTCGAGACGGCTCCTCTGTCAAACCTGTCTACATGACGAAAGAGCCAATGCCAAACAGTTTGTTGGGACTGACATGCACATGCAAAAGTGGGTGTCAGCCCAACTGCTCTTGTAACAATACTGGACTGTCATGTACTGAGGCATGTTTTTGCATGGCCACTCCTGATCTGTGCAAGAATCCACACGGCGTTAAGGAATTATCAAGTGATTCAGAAGACTCGGATACAAACTAAAATCGTAATGATTTATGTAGTTTAAACAAAACATTTGCTTGAAATGTTTGTTTTAAACAGAGTGACAAACCAAATTACTGTAACACTCAATATATTATACAGTATAAATTAATCACAAATGAGACTTCCCGGACTTTGATTTTGCTCAATGCTGTTTTTTGACATTATTTATAAATCCATGCTACCAGGTAATATGTGCTGTGTTTATTTTTTAACAATGGATAAATAAGGGTTTTCATACTATTATGGGTCACATGACCAATCAGAAGACACCATTACATTTGTCTGCCACCTAAGAGGTGTATCAATGTTTACTTGCATTTTGTTAGAAAATTCTATTGCAAGGGCCAATGAAGGCATTTTCCACATCAGCCTCGTTTCCATGCAGGGCTTAAAAGTAACACCTAAAAAACCAGCTGAATTTTGAACATATTGACACTACAACGTATCTAGCATTAATCAGGTCTTTCTCTACCAGAAGCAGGCATCGAAATTGTGAGGGTTGAACAAAACCTAAGATTTTCGAACACTGCTCCCTGACTATTAAAGTAATGATGATGTAAACTGAAATATAAATATATAACAGATATAATTTAAAAACTAGAAAAAACATGCATGGAACAATATGATTTATTAAATGGAGTTAATAATGACTTAGAATAGTAAAAGAACTCATTGCATGGCATGTAAAAATATATAGTGCATTTAAAAAGTAAGGCAAAAAAACTCCTTGCTAATCATTGTTCATAGTTGATTTAATAAACTGACAATAGTATGTACTAAACTTATTTTAATGTGGTAGAATATGAGTAAATGTAAAATCATTCAGTGTACCAGCAAATCTTTGGGCTTTGACTCAGCTGCAGCTTTGGAATTGGGTGTTAGACTATGTTTTCCACTGTCTTTTGGTGAGCGTGGTGGTGTAGATGGAGTATTTGCATCATCAGTATCTGAAAATTGTCATTGTTAATAATTTTGAAAATTGTCGTTGTAAATAATTTTAGAAATTAAAAAAAATTAAATTCAAAATAATTATATCAAGTTCATATGCCTCTGAAGTTGTTGGCTGGACAAGGTTTTGAACCGTCAGGAAATTCTTATTTAACAATACCTGTAACATAAGTTCTTGGAACGACATGTTTATTTCTTCAACATCTGAGGTTACTTCTATACAAGCAATGGCAAACGATTTAGAAATACGCACATGCTCTTGATCAAAACAAACCATTAGTAAACATGCAGCACAACATGTAAATCAGTCTATTTTAATACAGTTAAATTACCTTTAGGCCTTTCTTCGAAAGATTCATCAGAATCATCCATTAGAACATGAACAACATTGAATTTAAACAAAAATCCGCCAAAAAGCAGCAAAATATCTTCAAATTCCCCAATTTGTCGGAATACTGGTAAAAAAATTTGCAACAAATTGGTCATTTTCTGCCAGGCTCTTTGCTTCTCCAGCTGCGACTTCCCAACCTCCGCAAGCACCCCTGCATGCTTAGTGCTGTATCCGCGAAATACTTCTAAGAGCCTAGGAACGAAGCTGGTATGTTACAAAAACGGCAAGAACTTTGATTTGAGTAATTGCATTGCAAGCAAACCGTTCTATCAATGCAAACTCACATGAAAGCACTCAACATCAAAAACGTACAAGCTATAAAAGTCCATATTTCCTTATCATTATGCAAACAACAGCAACTGATTGATGGGCAAATTGAAAAACTGCTCCCAGATCATAGTTTCCACAGATCAGAGGGTTTTGACCTGACAAATAAAAAAATGTGGATCAGACTTTAGTGAAAAACATCAAAGATATCGACCATCCTCAAATTATATGCTTACAACGTTTTAAACAGGTAAAATTTACAACAGGTTTTGAAAAAAAAATGTCTTACCTTAAAATCATAAAGTCAGAAATAGGGAAACCTATGTTTACATGGAAAAATACCCCAAATATTTTAAAACGCTTGCAGAAATGAAAATGGATGCTTGCCACATTTCAAAAAGAATACTGCAGCGAAGAAATGCGCAAGCACATATTCAATCAATCACCTACTTTCTTCTGGAACATGTGAATTACTTACTAATTTGGCGTAAAATTAAAAAAATGTAAACTATGCCACTTTTCCTTATTTATTTCCCAAGCTAGACAAATTTTTTACAGATGCTACGGCTGAAAGTTAATTGAAGTACACAGAGGATCAAGTTAAAGTTTTGAAACTTGCTGAGAGCGGTCATAATATTGTTACATTGTCTGCGCAAGTGGAGTTTCCTGTGAACCATACAATGGCGTTGCAAAAATGGTTCATTCACAATACGGACTTCAGACATGTGAACTTCCCATCGATTACTGCTTGAGAGATCCTTAAAAAGAAAAAACATCATCGACAAAATTACTAACACAGATGTTCTGGTGTGGGATGAGATTTCCATGTCGAGTCAACAACAAACATTTGAGCTTGTTAATCTTTTGCACCACATTGTATCAACCAATTCCTTGCCCTTTGAAGGTATCCAGGTAATACTGGCTGGTGATTTTTGTCAACTGAAACCAATTCACACTTTGTTGGATGAAGGAAACCTGTTTTTCAATTTTATGTTATCCCATGAAGCATCCCCTCATAGAGTCGAGTTGAAAGAAGTAAATAAACAGCATGAAACAGAAGATTGTTTAAAGGAAGCTTTAGACAACTACAATCTGGAGAGTGTAACAACAGAACAGAGTCCTATTTCAATTCACTGGATAGAGAATGTGAGGGTTATGGTGCTGACAAAGTGACTCATTCGTATTTTAAGAAACTTCCGGTAGAAGTTCACAACATTAATGTTCTATTGAGTCTTCCAGGGAAGCTCATCACGCTCGAAAGTGTGGACACTGGGTGTGCGCAATACCTTGAGTGCATTGTGAACAAAGTTCTTATGCTGAAACCTAACTGCAACATTATGTTACTCTATAACATCAATAATAAACAAAGGTTGGAACAGTGACCATTGAACACAGGACCTGGAATGCATACAATAGAAACGGATGTATAAAAGCAAGTTAAACAGAGTTTCCACTGACGCCGTGTTATGCAACAACAGTTCACAAATCACAAAGTCTCAATATGACTGCTGTCGTTGTGTACTCTTCTCCAGAGTTCGTGTCTGCTCTCCAGGTGATTGGATTTCAACAAAAGTTTCTACTTCCTGTAGCTAAGAAGGCTTGGCAATATTGCAAAAGGGGCCTCCTTCATATCAGCGACAGTGCTTATGCATTCTTTTTGGTGTTATAGCAAGAACACGTTGACAGAATTAACTTCGTTATTTTGTGTGAATTAGGGTATATAATATTGTGCCAGTCATCAGAATAATGATGGAAAATAATGCGACATTGGCTTTGCATATCCAAAATTTTACCTTGATCTGCTTACAATTTCATATAATCATGAAATATTCCTTCAGGAATTAATAACAGAGATGTACAACGAAGTGATCAAATGGTACATAAAGATAGGTGCAGGTCAATTTTTTCATTATTTTTTTTCCATGATAAAACTGAATCTTAAATCATTAGAATAGATTGGTGAAAACATTTTGTTGATAGATTGTATAGAAATATAGAAAAAATAAGCTTTTTGAAACCTAACCATGATTATTTGGCTTAGCAATGCAAAAATATATGCAAAAACCTGTTTTGTTTTTATTTTATTTCTACCCTGTCCCTCCTTTAGACAGTTTTGTTTTGTTTGTTGAGTAATAAGGCCAAATGACTGAAGGGCTATCATTCGTCAATGAATGGCTGTGTGACAACACTGTCAATTAATATGGGCAAGCGCCTTGATGTTGCGGTATTGAGTAAAGTGTGCCGAGGGTGTCAAAGATGCAAGGACAGTGATGACCCAAAGGAAAACTTAGTTTGGGAAGCTGAGCACAAAAGTAAATGTAAAGCCGATTATTCTGGTTCTTCTGCTTCCATGGGTTTAGTGGGAATCAAGCAAATATTTGGTTGTAGTCAAGAAAAATACAAATTGCAATATACAGATTATTGCTGGCGAGCGCAGCGAGCCAGTACACTAATCTGGAGATTGGCCGCGTACGCCTCGGAGTCTGGGCACGTATATTGAGGCGAAATCTCGATTTTTGTCATTCATTCTGGCGAAAACCATATATGGTATGCGTTCTATATATGGAAGTTACCTGCGTCTGCGAACCCCTGCAAGGTTATTTCCGTCATATTGCCTGCAGGGCAAAAAAAACTTGCTTCGAGCCGCGCCGGTATTGTCGGGAAGAAAGAAAACTAAATACCACCAAACGATAGAGCTTGAAAAGACGACTTAAATTGTATCAAACATGCTTGATATGTGAGAAAAGGTTGCATGTGGCAAAAAACTCAGAAAAATCTATCCGCACACGGTTAGCTGTCGGCTGCGCTAACAGGCACGAGTAACTCGTAGCTCAGCTGATAGCTCTCGTGTGCTGTAGGCTTAATGCACGCGATTTATTTATTATTCAATATTACACATCAAAGCGGCCTAATCTATAAAATATTGCGCAAAGTACAAACTAAAACGGTTACAGTGATTTAGTACAGTTAGTTCACATTTTCAAGATTATTTTGATATCTTTAGCGTCAAAATCGAGCCTTTAGAGGATTTTTGCCGATTTTTTTATATAAACATGCATGATGATATCAATTATCACATCACAAATTTACCCTAGGGGGAGGGTATCAGAGTTTTGTCGCCTTTTCCAACCATATGACAACATTCCGAGCAGTAAGCACGCGCTTAACAGTTAACTCACGTGAATATTATGACGAATTGGCAACATATCGATCTAAAAAAAGGTTGTATCTACTGAGGACGATCTCCTCCTTAAAATGGTTTAATTTTTATTAAAATCAGTCAAGTATTCACACAGAAATCGCAAGTTAAAATGAGCGCACCACTTTAAGATGCCATCTGATCCGATGACAATGAGTTTTAAGATTCAATACGAATGGCGGTCATAGAAAGTTTTCCTTTTTGCCACTTCGTAGGGAAACCGCAAGTGAACACTGAATTTAACGATTTCTAACAAAGCACTCGTTTTATTGAGCGGTTTAACTTGCTTGAAGTCACAACAAAGGACGATTTGTGTTGATTTGTATTTCCGCGTGATGACAGCCGCCCGGAAAAGCCGCCACCCACCTCTTATAATAGCCTTCAATTTTCACACTTGCAAGCAAAGCATTGCGGGCTCTGGGCACACTGGAGACGAGATTAAGTATTACTATTATTAATTGAAATAAAATCCGGTCTCGCCACAACAACACAGTGCCTCGTTAGAAATGGTGGCAAAAAGGAAAACATTCTGTGACCGCCATCTGAATTGAATCTTAATGTAAATGCCTGAATTGGCGGGTCGCGCAGCTCAAAACCCACAGGCAATATGGCGGAAATAACACTGATGAGTCTATTCGCAACTGCTCTAACTTTCAGCACGCTTGAAGCTGCTGGCAGGGGCAAGTTAATGCTGTATCAAATACACGCGCAAAAACATATGTTGTCGCAACATTGTTACTGTAACAGTAGTGACGCCTAAAACTTAATGCACCATTGTTCACGACAATGTTCACAATATTATTCATTTGAAAAAAAGCCCAGAAAGCCTCTATGGAGTAGACAAATTTAGTTTAAACAGCCGATGTTTTTCTTCAACATGTGATAAATGGACTTGCGAAGCCAGCACTTCCCTTGCGATAGTAACTTCTAGTTACGGGGATGGTGACAGCGAAGGTTTCAGTAGAGTTTAAGATGTATACAGTAAAGAGAATGTGAAAGTTGTCAAAAAAAGAATGTGTTGGGCATGTTCAAAAGAGAGTAGGCACTGCCCTTTGGAAGCTTAAGAAAGAAAACAAGGGAATTGAAGGGAAAGGACAGTTGACAGATGCTCTTACTGATTGGCTTCAAAATGATTATGGTATTGCAATCAGAAGCAATGTTGGCAATCTGCAGGCAATGAAAAATGCTGTTCAAGCTAGTTTGATGCATTGTATCTCGTCTAAAATGAGAAATCTTCATTTGTCCTGATGGTGCTGATAGCCCTTGTCAGTTCAAACAAGATCATGCTAATAGAACATCCCAATACAAACCAGGAGCAGGGTTACCAGATAACATCATTAAATTGGTGAACCCCATTTATGAAAGACTCAGTGATGATGCACTACTCACTAGATGTTTAGATGGGAAGACTCAGAACTAGAATGAGTCATTAAATGGCATGATTTGGAATCGCCTACCAAAGGAAGTGTTTATGATGCTGTAGCACACTTTAACATTGGCTCCCAAGCTGCTCTTAATGTTTTAGAGTTTCTAGAGATTGATCCTAAAGAATTTTGTCATGCTGAATTACAAAAAGCAGACAATGAACATGTACAAAAGGCAGATGTCAAGGCTCAGGAAGACAACAAAAAGAAAAGAAAAAACAAACACGTACAAAAGAAGAAAGCAGACAAAGTTTCTCACAAAGAAGGTGTAACCTATGCTGTAGGAGAATTTTAACTAAACTAAGGACTATAAAGTTTGAACAGGTACTAAAAAGGTGAATATTTCAAAGTTGATTGCATAAATATAGAGACGTCATTTAAAGTCTGAACTTTCAAAGCTGTTTTTCTCAAATCGTGAAATTTAACAAATACCGCAACTTTCAGACAGCATAACTATGTCAGATTTTATCCGATTTGCCTGACATTTTCAGCAATGTAAACTACAATATCCAGCTAAGAGCCAAAGAAAAAAAAAACTGAAAAAAGGTTTATACTAATTCTTTAATTGTTTCTCATATACTATCTTAATTTCCAAAAACTGTAATTTTGGAGAAAAATCTTGAAAAAAACCCAAAAATGCCTATAAATACACAGTTTTTTTTTGTTTGGCTCCTAGACCATGTTTATAGTGATAAAATAAAGCAGAAGCTAATTGTTCTGAGACCATCCATTTAAGTGCAATTGCACCTGAAAATAGGAGCTTATTAACACACTAGGGGTAATTATCCTGGTTACCATGGCAACCGACATGTAAAGTGATGTATTTTCTTGATCACCTTTGTGTACCCAACAATAATATAAACTGACATTTGCCTACTTCTGCAGAAGGTACCACACAGGGCACAGTGATCCATTAGCCATGCTGCTGTATGCTGTTGCCATTACACCCTTGCTGCAGTTGATTAAATCTGATGAAACTTGTGATGTTCGACATGTTGCCTTTGCTGATGACCTTAGTGGTGCTGGTAGACTTGCTCATTTTATGGTCCCCGTCTTGGTTACTATCTGCATGCTGACAAATCCTGGTTGATTGTGAAGCCGCACCTGGAGCAGACTGCCAAAGATATGTTCACTGGAACTGGTGTTCATATAACAACTGAAGGACATAAGTACCTTGGAGGATATCTTGGCTCTGAAGATGGGAAAGATAAGTACACTTCGTCTTTAGTTAGTAAATGGTGTCAGCAACTCAACGTTTTAAGTGAAATTGCTAAATTTGAGCCCCAAGCTGCACATGCTGCAGGGTATGGGTAAAAGGCGGAAACGGAAAAGCGGAAAAAAGGGTAAAAGGCGGAAAAAAGGGTAAAAGGCGGAAAAAAGGGTAAAAGGCGGAAAAAAGGGTAAAACGTCTATTTTAGGCCGGTCCTTGATATTAGTACGATAATATTGAATTCGGTATGGTTCAAGCATAAGAAAAAATTCAAGAACTTAAATTATTTACAGTCATTGTGATACACACAGTCAGTGCCATAAGATAAGACAACGTTTTAGACAATATATAAGTGTATTTATATTGAATTCAATGAACAAAACTTTTGATTTTTCGATGAACAAAACTTATAGAAAGGTGCAACAGTCCGATTTCGCTGTGTCAAAAAACTGTGATATTTACAATAGCAAGCCGAACTCCCTTAAAAATTGGAAATGTTCGGGATTTAAATGTCCAGTAAGTGAGTTACTAAAAATTGTCATCTGTGCATTAAAGTATGGTTGCTTCATACGAACACACTGGACGTTTACATGAAAGTAGACATTTCCCATAGTGTGGCGTGTCTCTCCTGTGTTCTTATCCACCCATGGTCTATTCATCCGGGAGACCAAAACCAGATCGTAGGGTGGCGGAGCAATTACACCCTGAGGCTTAAGTGTCCCCAAGCAACCAAAACATCTTTTCACCATAGGGGAACACATTTGTAGTAACTGCAGACGGACACCCTGTGGCAGAACTGGTGGAGCAGTGACTGGCATTGAAGGAAATGAATACAACATTGATGGTGGTGAATCATTTCTTAGTTGGTTAGAAATATGATATAGCGGCGGGGCAACTGTTGAAACATTGATGAAACCAGTAGAAGAAATAGTCTGTCCATTGATCTGCTGTCTGTGCAAGTCTGAGCCCTCTTCATGAATCACTGATGTTTGCGTGGGCTGAGCAATGGTCGGCTGGCATGCTGGCTGGGATGCATTGATGATGGGGCCATCATTGAGAGGAACTGATGGCACACGGTCAACGACTGTTGTTGGTGGAGCTTTATCGGAGCTTCGACCGCCTTTCCTTCTTGCCGTCAATGACTTTTTTGTCTTTCTTCCAACGCCTTTGCTGCTATCGCAAGTAATCAGTGCGCTGAGGTTTGGACTTTGAGGACCTTTTGTGCGTAGCCACTTAACGTAGTCAGCTGTTCTTCCCGTCTTCTCTGATACGGCCAGGGAATGGGAACAGATTTTGAACGCGTTCCACCCGGGACAATCGCTACAGGTAACTTTTCCGTTTTTTGCTACTGACACGTAATGTGGTCTTACCATAGTATCGCTCTCGACCATGTAGGCTTGCCCGTCTGAAGTAGGAGCTTTGATTATTGCATCAACCTCATTGAGCAATATTTGAGCTTTGGCTGAAATGTTCTCAAGTGTGGCTGGGTTAGCTGATGTTATTCCAGCGCTCGCGATGTCTGTTGAAATTTCAATCAGTTGCTGACTTGCTGCTGATGTACTTGGTTGTGCTGAGTCGGCAACGTCGTTGGTTAAGCTAGTCATTTTTGTGGAATGGAACTTTTTGATATAGGCTTCCCTTTGACTCGAATTTTTCTTGAACCATGTATCGGATGGAAGCTCTAAATCAGTAAACTTCTGAGCTAGGCGATATGGACCATGGTTGATAATGGCAGACTCAACATCTTCTTTTTGTCTGAGCAACAAAATATTCATCTCCTGGCAAAATTTGCTCATTTCGTTCTCTTTAAAATTAACTGCACGTTTTATCAGTGCATTCGCAGATTCCGGCACATTATTGTAAAAGGGGTCAGGAGGATCTCCAAGACCAGCGTGCCGACGGACATCTTTCAACATGCAGTGAATTATCATTTCTTCCTATAAAACATTAAAGTTTGTATATAGTAAGAGAAAATAACCAATCTATACTCTCATTAATATTCAATTATATTACTTCGAAGCGTAACTGACATAAAAACTATATTCTTAACACTCGAGAACATAACGAGAACAAGTTTATAAGAGTTTCTACAACATGAAAATATATTTAACATGATCATGATCTGTTTTTGTTATGCACTGAGATATAACAGAAGGAAACATATTTATTTACAGAGCATATTTATTTAGAGCATATATTCTTAGCGCTTATTTTATATTTTTGATTTTTAACAATCGGCTGCCCTATATATATATATATATATATATATGATATTTGAAGCACAAGTTTTTAGTTACGTGACCTCAGGTCATGCATATGCATGGCCGGGTTGCGGAGGGGAGAGAAGCGTATATATGTACACTAACCTTGCTCAGTATGTACTCGTGAAATTTTGGAATCGCCCCAACTGGCAGATATTGCTGCTCTTTTGAATTCCATACATCTTTTACAGACATCAATCTGGCTCGAAAATCATCTGGATCGTCAGCATCCAGTAACCCTATATATAAGAATGCAAATTACTAAGCAGAACTATTTCTTCGCTTTATCTCAAGGATAGATTTTCACTTCTCCCATACAGTGGCAAAAAAACAAGAGCTTAATTTAGGTGCATCGCGAAGCTTGGAATTTGGAATCACAAACAAACAGAAATAATTATTGAACTCCCTCGTTGGTAAGCATAGAGAATTAGATTTTAACAAAAGTTAATGTATGTGGAAAAACCTCGTGAAATTAATAGATAAGATTTTTAACGAAGATGCAGCAAATGGACAAACATAATTTCCTTATTATATACGTACCCTTTTCTAACGTATCTCCGACTCAACGTCCGAATATGTCGGACAGAATTTCTTTCTGCTTTTCCTCTGGTACGTTGGACGACTTCAGTTGTTCCTTACAGTTATCACGGAAATGAGTGAAACACCGTAGGTGAATTGCATGAGGAAAGCTAAATCTTATTGCCTTGTACAATTCTTCTTCACCGTCAGTCCCGAATGCCAAAACACCGCGAGCGTCTTTACTCAAACTTAAGATCTTGCTGAAGAAAATATTATAGGCATCGAAAGACTTGGTTTGGCTTATTAGCATTGGCCCGATCATTGTTGGATGATTCCCACTTGTTCTGTCGATTACCTTTAGGTTACGGTATGAGGTCACCGTGACGTTAAATCTTCCCAGATTGAACGTTGGATCTGCGCCCACGATTGAGAACTCTTCTGAATCAGTACAAACGGTAGCCAAATCATTTAGTTGCCAGTCAAAACCTAGCACGCACCGTAATTCAGGGGCTCCAGTTACTTCTCTTATAAATGGGAGTTCGTTGCGATTAATTTGTTGCCGTTTACATTGCTCTAATAAAATTGCGAGAGAATCTATGTGCTCAAAGTTCTTTGAGTTCGTATGTCCACGCCGGGCATATTTTGCCTGATCACGATTTCTTGGTAGATCGCTTATCGACGACGCGTTTACAATGCCGCCCCTATCTTTGTGTACCATGTGGTAAGCTACTTTCGGTGTTTCGACAGATGTTACTCCGCGTAGTTTTTTCATTGTGCTTTCTTTCGTTCTTGTATAGGCAGGCGTGTGTTTTCGTTTGCTATTGCCATGAGGATCTGGGACTACTGGATGTTCGCTCCCACTGAATATATATTGAATGAATATTGAATTGGGGTGTTCTATATTGGACGAAAAAAGTCAATAATGAGTAACTCATTATTAACTTCGCGCTCAGATGGAAGGTTCATATTTTTGGAAGACAAACATTAGCTCTATAGACAACTCATGCCATGCATAAACCCATTCAATAAATTTTAGAAGGAACTGTATAGCTAATATTTAGAGGAATTTTACTGCTATCCATGCATGGTTCAATTTTTAACAAAAAAAGGTTATGTTAATTTCATCTAATACCTAACAACGATGATGCAATTTTTGTAAAGTCATTTGACGACTTATTGACGTAATAAACCCTCTTCACGGTGTAAGTAGCTTCATCTTCATTGACGGCAACTACATCTCCATCACTTAACAGGGAAAAATATTCACGATGGACTTTGTTATTTTTCCAGGCACCCATGTCATCACATTTCCAGTCATTCGGTGATTCTAGGCTAGAAGTATCGATAAGGAAACAAACATTGTGCGAAATATTGTGCGGTGGAACTTTACAAGTTATTGTGTCTGACATCGGCTTCAACAGTATTTTCAGGATTTCTGCGGGTCTTTTGTTCTTAGGTTGCAAATCAAAGACAGGCGATAATTCGTTATCATTATAGAATTCCCCAATGAATCTGTAAATAAAAATAGATATATTTCACATAACATTTCCAGCAGTTTTTTTAATCGAAACATCAAAATCCCGTGAAAATATTTCTCCGTATCTCACGTTCAAAGTTCGAATTATCGGCATGCATTGCTCGAAATTGCCAAAAAGGCAAAGTGTTCTAATACCGCTATATGGATGCATGCGCACTATTACACTCACCGTTTCCTTTTGTTAGTATCCATGCCGATTGGCGCATTTCCGTTATGGTTACTTTCTGTACTGTCATCGGAATTCGAGTCAATTACCAGTGTTGGTATTCTGTAAGAGATAACCATGCAATGCAAAAGTATTTAAAGGAACGTTAATTAAGTGGATTTAAAACGTCTTGCGAAAAACTAGCTATTGTAATAAAGAAATTATTTGTGCATGCCAAGAACTATGAGACGTTGAAAAATATATGAGCTCGTATATGTTCGACAAAATAATATTAGTTAATAAATTGGTACGCACCTGATTGGAGAAAGATCTTCGTCATTTTCGCTGTCACTTAATACATGTACTTGAACAGAAAAGAGTGGTCTACAAAAAAATATAAATTATGTACAACATGATCAGCTAAGCTCGCATCTAGAATCAGAATAATGTATAAAGCTCCGCGGTGCTTATCCGGATGTTTATGGTACTTGATTAACCGCATCAACCACACTTACTGTTCTGATTCAACTGTCTGATCTGGATGGTTCTCTTCAGATGACGATGCATGCACAGATGCTGCCTATATGTTATATTAACAAATAATACATTATTTATTCATTCAGTTGATTTCTAAGGTGATATGTTCTTATATGTTTCGCGCCTGAATATAATGCCTTTGATGTGCATAATCGTGATTCTAATTAACCTTAAACAGGAAATGTAATTTTGTAATTTTGATTCACGAAATTATACACATGCCAACATATTTTTAATTGCATTGAAAGTAGATTATACCTCATGATTGGCCCCAATTGTACTGACAGACACCACGTTCTCTGAAGAGTTCTCGTCATTGGTTCCATGATTAAACTCAGGTACCTCTCTTATCACAGATCTATCTTCGGCCTCTACATACATTAATATATTTTTGGTTAAAGCAATACGGTAAACACACAGGACGTAAGTAATTTGTGTGCGCGTTCATGGATGTACGCACGCTATATATTATTATAATATAAAGTATGGAGAAATTAGAAACATTTTCCGCATCTGAAAACAAGCTGTTCAGTGAAGTGTCCTACAGTATTTGGATGCGGCAAACACACAAATGGCATCTCGTCAGTGATCGCGCAAAGAGAAAAAAACAAGTTTAAATACATCGAGTTGTTGTTAAATTGACAAGCTAAAAAGTTGAACTCTGTTTCTTGGGACACCCTGCATATTATCTTCTTAAAAGGGATTAACGAAAACGACTTTGAAAATGCAAATCTCAAATTTAGTATACCCCTCATATTTGACATTAATGCCAACATTTACATAGTGTACAAAAAATAATGTACTAACCGCGGTTAGGTGTAAGCCAGGCCAAACTTTGGGTCTGACTCCCATTTACACCAGCCTTTCGTAGACGCTGTAACAACCATTGGACGATAGATTTACACGACTCATTGCTAACATCTCGCGTCACCAGTAAAAGTCCTTCGCCATTTCCTCCAAGTTCCTCGTCTACAGGATGTGTGTCGACGACAAAGACAGCGTTGTTGCAAATGCCAATCGTTAGTAAGTACGGGCTACAGGTGTAAACTCTGAGACATGTTTCTCCTTGTGATACCTTTAAACTTTCAAATATCTCCTCTCTTCCAGCAGTAGTAAATGCTGCGATGTCGGCTGATACACATTCTTCAGAAATTTCGTATCTCCTCACAAGCAAGTCGTTTCGTGACATAATGGAGTACGCCTCTGCAACATCGTATAATTGACAAACATCTCGGTGTTAGTTAACTGTAAAAGGGAGATGGCATATAACGTCTTCTGCGACCTCTCGCACGTTTTCCCATACTGGTTGTTGCTGGAAACCTTCGTTATTTAGCAACCGGTCGCAAATTCCAAGGCAAAGGAACGCACAGCAATTTGTTGCGTCGTTCTGTGGAAAACTATCGGTAAGACCAGCTGACTGAGGCATACCTTTAAGCAGATTTGAAGCTACAAGACTATCATGCTGCTCCAAAACAGTACTTTGGCTGACTGATAAGGGAAAACGGTTGAAACTGGCGGGCAAATTCTCGCTAACAAAACAGAGCATATCTGTTGCGGTAGGTCTGGAAATTGCATCAAAGTTAGCACACCGATTAAAAACCTGATCAAGTTGCCACCATAACGTTACACGCGTCTGCTCATACTTTGCACCATGCTTTGGAAGTTGACGTTTCCGGAGAAGATCTTTCAGTGGCAAATCGCTATTGACTATTCCACTTTCTTCTAACTCGGCTATATATGGGCTAACAAGTTCTGGGTTCATCATGGCATGCATTACAAGCCCCAGCGACCACATATCGGCACGCATTAAATCTTTTTGGTTAGCAGAAGCCAGTTGGTGTAGCTGCATCTCTGGAGCTATATACAGAGGCGTACCGCAACCTAAGGAAGTTGTCTTAGACATGTTAACGGTGGTCTTGCTTTGAATATCGACACCACGGCTGAGACCAAAGTCAGTTAGTCGACATACAATTGGGCAATCTTTGTAGGCATTGGCCAAAGCAATTTCATTGCCGATTAGTTCCTTTAAGTGTTGGTTACACACCAAAATGTTGCCTGGTTTCAAATCTCTATGAGCAATGTTATTGTTATGTAAATAGTCTAACCCTGCGAGAATATCCTTAGCGCAGATCGGCAACAATTCAGCAAGCAATGAAAAGTTAAATTCACAGTCAACAAATAGTAAAAAGTCCCCAAGCGAACTTAAGGATTTTTGAATTCCAAAATGCTCAAAGTCGAAACACGAGTACTGCATCATTATAGAGTGAGGCTCGCTACAAAACCCTAAAAATTTACTTACATTGCGGTGACCTTGAACGCTGTTTAGAATTTTAGCTTCTTTCACAAAGCGCATCTGGGAGTTGATAGCAAGACTTCGTAATTTCTTGACAGCCACATTTTGCGACGGACTACCGTATTTGGCTAGATATACAGAGCCAAAATTTCCAGCGCCAAGCTTTTTTTGTTTTATAATGTTAGCCCAATCAAACATTGGCAATTCCTTATCCTCTGTTTTTTTCTGAACAAGTTTGGGGAGCTTAAAGCTTCCCGCCATTCAGACTGCGTTGTTTGCACTAGAAATAACTTAGACTACAACATTAACATGCTATATGTACTCTGCAGTCTATATAGATATCACAGACTTTTTCGTATAAAAGACAATATGACACAACAAAACATGTTGTATAGTATCGGAAGTGTCACAACGTTGGTGTCACCGTGTCACCTATCAAATGTCAAACACCTAGCTTACAAACACAACCGTGTTTCTGTATGAAAAATGAATCAATTAATTTCTTCCGTTAAAAGTAAAATTATATTCTGAAGCGATACGCACATGTTTTTGCCCTTTTTTCCGCCTTTTACCCTTTTTTCCGTTTTTCCGCTTTTCCGTTTTTCCGCTTTTCCGTTTCCGCCTTTTACCCATACCCCATGCTGCATTTGTATCAGGGTTTCGGCACAGATTTACATACCATATACACACTGTTCCAGGTATCAAGACTGCGATGCGAGTGGTAGATGATTCCATCAGCCTGAAGCTCCTGCCAGCGATATGTGTTATTGGTGGCCATTGAAGCGCCTTCAATCCCTCTGCGGTCGTGAAAAATCTTTCACCGTGGACCATGCCTTGTCGTGCCTGAAAGGAGGTTTTATTAATTGACGACATGATGAAATTCTTGACCTTCTCGCTTCTGCCATAGACGGATGTGGCCTATGACGTTTCTACTGAATCTGCTCTTGCTGCTTTAACTGGCGAAGTACTTCCATCCAGTGCTAATTCCGCCGACAACGCCAGAGTGGACATAGCTGTGAGAGGTTTCTGGCAAGGATGTGAAAAAGCATTTTTTTATGTCAAGGTGTTTAATTCTTACTCTTTGACACATTGACGCCAGACTCTTACCAGCTCGTTTAACGCCAACGAACGTGAGAAGAAATGTCATTATAATCAAAGAATTGTTGAAGTTGAACATGGCTCCTTCACCCCAGTCATTTTGAGTGCCTATGGTGGATGTGGAAGAGAGACTTCTCACTTCCTTTCATTCCTAGCAGGCAAACTGGCTGAGTTTTCGCTCAAAACTTAGTAACCAGGCAATTTCATCACTGAGCTATATGACATGGTGGATGAGTGATGGCGATAAAATGCGAAGAGAAAATTTTTTGTGGAAAATCCCAAACAAATTAAAACCTTGTATTTTTAAGGTATTTTATTCAATTTTAAAGGTAAGTAAAAACGAGAACTATATAGTATATAACTATACCTAGTTTTCTTTCATAATATGCATGAATTATTTTGAAATTTGGGGATATAGTTGTATAAAAACAATGCATTGTCACTCTGATCTTTTATGAAAATAACTTTGTGATACGTTTAGGCCCTAAAACTGACTTGAAAATTGCCACTGACAATAAAATGCATGTGTTCTAAAATAAAACAGATGTATCCAATAAGGCAGAGTATACTTGACTTGAAAACCACAATATAAAGTATAAATATGGACATTTAAAAAATGGTGGGAAAATTCAGAATTGTAGTTTTATATCATACTAAACAGCAAAGTTGGCAGTTTTGTTGTCAGCTATGTTAAAAAATTTAAATGATCCTTTCATAAATAAGTGGTGATTCAAGATACTGCAACGAAGTGAAAAAATGACATATTTAGATGAGATAGTGCAGGTCTTAAAATACATCAGCTTGACTTGAGCGCTGATGTTTATTATTGGGTTACAGTAAATTGACAATTATTCTGGTATCCTTCATGATAATATGAACCTTTGTGAATACCTTTCTAGTATTTTCAAATTTCTTTATGTTCATCCGTACAGAGCATGAGTTATAAAGCTTCATACGGGCCAACCAAGCCTTCGCCAAAAAAAGATCGAGCGGTGAAGCTTTTCATGAAAGGTCAAGACTTTGAGACGATAGGAAAAGTTATTGGCATAGCTACTGTAACCGCACAAGTATATACAATTGACGGATACTGCTCTGGAGCTCCACGATAACTTTATTCATTGTTCGATTGTATGAATTTATAACCAACCGATATAAAAACCCTGTCAGACGGAATAAAGAGACATAGGTCATGCTTATGGAATACCCATGATAAGCTGGGCATGATATACACCTACAATCAAATCAGACTTGTGCTAGCTGCAATGATTAGAGGCGAATTGCATTAAAATTTAAAATAAATAACTGTTGACTAAATACAATTACACATATTCGAGTTCTTTTTATAATGTTAGTGGCAGTTGTAAAAACAGTTTGTTTCAAGGCATATATTTCAGAATATAAGCCTTTATACCGCCCAGGTTTGTGCAACCGAATACTACTTTTACTATTAAAAAATCAGTTGTTGAAATAATAAACTTGTTACGATCAAACTTGGTTTATATTTTTTCTCACAAGATTAATCGAGAATTAAACGAGGCATGCAGAAATTATCAGAGCATTGTTATGCAAACAGTTTTTAAAACCTGTTTTTTTGAAGTAAGAAAGATGCTTACCTTGGCTCGTTTCAACCAACATACAAATTTCATGTTTAATTCATTGCAGTCAATGTAAGATACGTAAAATTCTTTGTAAAACTGTTAAAGAATCAACGATCATGCTTAAACAAAATTCGATCTGAACACATGAAAGGATTCCTTGTTCTTTTTTATTCATGTGATAGATGGCGTGATGCACACACTTCCCAGCTAGCACAATCACGTTGTATGAACGTTGTATTAACGTTCGTCGAACGTTTAGGTAACTTTATTGATTAACGTTGGGTAAACGTTTTTTTGTGAACTCGTAGGAACGTGGTATTAACGTTAGGATTAACGTTACAGCGCGACGTTAATACAAGGTCCGTACAACGTTCAACTCAATGTTCATATAATCTAATTTCCAACGTTAATGAAACGTTCAGCCAACGTTTGGCCAACGTTTGAACAACGTTCGAACAACGTTCAACCAACGTTAAGATAACGTTGGATATCAAGGTTGAGACAACGTTAATTATTTCGGGGTATTTGAAAATTTCTGCGAGTTTTCGAATACAGATAACTTATAGTCATCAGCCGTCTCGCTAATCTGCTAGAAGAAATGTTTTAATCAATGCCAATGACATAAAATCTACATGTATTCACAGGCTGGCGAACAATGCCTCCAAAGTCGCAATTAAATTTACGCACCACAGCATATACGTTTCATAGGTTTCAATATTTTATTTCATTCAAATTAATACCGTACAAGCTAACATATTTCTTTAAAACACGGAATTGGCATGCAAAATTATTGCTCATCTGAATCCTACTTTCGATCCATTTGCCATTTGGAATGATATCTTCAGTGATATTTTCGTTATTTACGCCTTTGGCCGGTAGCACTTAGGAGAACGCGCATATGGATAAAGCTTCTTCGTGTTTATCTATGAGGGTGTCTAGCTTATTAGCTTAGTTAAGACGGACCTTTGAAAGCCTAGGAAATCGGAAAACGAAATTATTAAACTATAAACATGTAAATTATTCTATAATTTAGATAGGTAATAATACAATAATACAATGCAATACACTTATTGAAATCATATTATATGCCATCTCAGCCATCTCGCCGCGTAGGATTTAATGGAAAAAAACATGTCATATATTTTGTGAATAATTGAATAATCGAGAATCTCTTCTTACCTTTGCAACAGGTATATGAATACTCGGGAATCAGATTTACCTTTTCTTTATACAATCGACGCAGATAAGCTGTAAAACGGTAAATGTAAAATACTTTAATCGAAGACACATTTGAATTTGGTGCCCTTTGACCTTATTGGCTTATAGCTATCACATTTTCATCATTTACGCAAATTTTCATTCCTATTAGGCTATTACAAACTATAAAACAATATTTACTTACGTTAATGACCTTGATACTTTAGTTTTTCCAACGGAAAGAAAATTTGAAACAAAACTAAGGTAGATTATGTTTGAAATAAAGGGAGATTTGTTTCTCGCAAAGTAAACCTTCCAACGGAAACGAACGCGCGGTGTATGTGTGTGATCGCAATCTGAGCCTATGAATTTTATCGACTGGTCCCAGCACTGACCATATATGGTATTGACATATAACAGCATCACAGATTCACAGGCTCGCAACATCTATTCGGATTTCGGTATTGAAATGTTTCTGTCGTCTTAATCGTATATATTGATATATTTTTATATAATATAGCATTTCGGCCATCATCGCAATATGGAATAATTGGTATGGTTTACCGGTAATTCATGAGCCGCCTGCATGTTCGTAACTGTCTCACTAAGACTCAAAGATTCTCGCTAACTGAACCGTTTGGGTGATGAACGTACATCGCGCAGCGATTTCATGATAAATTGAACTTTAAATTCAAAAAACCGCAATGCGAAATGTTCGAACTGAACGTTAATAGCATTTCCATAATCAAACATATATATATATATAGACACATTCAACAAAAATGTAACCATGATCGAACGTTAATATCGACTTCCAAACAACGTTGTCACAACGTGGCAATGTAACGTTAATACGACGAAAATGTCACCCTGATCAAACGATATTCTCGACTTTTAAACAACGTTGCCACAACGTGGCAATGAAACGTTAATACGACGAAAGTGCCACCCTGATCAAACGTTATTCTCAACTTTCAACCAACGTTGTCACAACGTTGCGATGTAACGTTGATACGACGAAACTGTCACCTTGAACGAACGTTAATCTGGACTTTCAACCAACATTGTCACAACATTGCGATGTAACGTTGATATGACGAACAATACCACCTGTAGATCAAACGTTAAACACAACGTTAAACCAACGTTACTGCAACGTCAGAATATAACGTTCAGATAAACGTGATTGCCAGGTTGAATCCAATGTTCAATTAACGTTGATACAACGTGGTCTAAAATGAATTAGGACAAACAACGTTGTGAGAACGTTGTATTAAGGTTTAGTCATGACTTAACCAAAATACAACCTTTGGCCAACGTTGGGATAACGTTGTGTGCTAGCTGGGTTATCTCTAAGGTTTAGTAGAGTTTAGTTTTCCGTGGAAACAATCGTTAAATAAATACCAGAAACACCCCCCCCCGTTTTCTAAAGCTAAATACAAACAGTTAATTTTTTCTACTACAATATCTCTATGAGATTATTAAGTCTCAGAAGAGCATTAGGCATAAACATTATTAGCAGCCTTGTTATAACTTCACATTTTCTTTTTGTAAAACAAGAGAACGAGTGAAACAGAAGCTAAGAGCATATTAGCAAAAATATGTTACTTTTGTAAAACAACGCCCTCCGCTGAAAGCGAACAGAAGCCACAAAACATTACTGAGAGTTACTACAAGCAACTTGGAATAAATTATGAAGAATTGACAGAAGCCAAAAATTATATTGTTTGTCACCAATGCAGGATATCAAAACCATAATAAGTTACATGTGAAGTTGTGCAGTGCCAAAATGTACGACAAGTCAGAGAAAATTAACAAAAATGTATTTCCCACCAGTTGCTTGTGTGTAGAGAACAAGCAGGTTGTATTGCAAAAACGAAACATGGAAAACGATAAAATCTGTCAAAATGTTACCAGAGGAAAGCTCTGAGATAAAAGATGAAAGCATAATGCATGTGAGTTATGATAATGCTAGCACTGCAGTTAAAAGAAAGATGAGAGCATCAGCAAGGAATGTTGTGAACAAAATGATTGAAAAATGTGACGATATATCACAAGGTAATGGAAGGAAACTACTGGACAACGTTATGAACAAGACACCCTTACAAGACATGCAGGAAGAAAAAACAGAAACTCAAAAATGGAGTACAATGATCAATGACTTATCCTAGACCTACGGAAGAGAAAAACATGGCGCCCAAGGGAGAATAAGGCTACTTAGTACAATAGCAAATCATTTTAGCAACAAATAATTAAAGAAAGCATTTTCTTGTACCGCATATGAAATTACCAAAGCACAATGGCATGCAAGTTTTATAGGAGCTGGAGCAACCCCACCTAATACAAGTCATGTTACCAGATATCAAATACCCATTGAAGATCTTGCATTCGTTGTAAACTTCCTACATTATCCAGACAACGCTACACGATCCTCTCATAAAATGGCTTCCTGCAAAGGGAAAAAATTGTCATGATTGTCCAATCTTTTGGAGGAAAAACAACAACCAATCATGTGGCTCAGGGACAACGAAGTTCATGTGTATAAAAAATACAAAGAAGAGTGTTGTAAGAATGGTTTGCATCTTCGATTACTGTTGAATTCATCTTGTTTATCATTTTACCCATCATTCCAATAGTATATTGACGATATTTAACAAAATTCAACAGTTTACTATGTGAAAACATGCAGTAAAGTACTCACACAATATAAGAACCAGCCGCCATGTTACCACCCGATTCATTTGATTAAATCTTAATTTAGTTTTGAGCGCCCCATACGCGATTTTCTAATAAAACTCCTCTTAATATTACTAAAGAAAGGCTTCGCTTGTTTGCGTTTAATATAGAATCACAACGACAATTTTTAAACTGCTATTTCCCAAAAGACAAATACTGAAAATCTTTACTTAATGTTCTTCTAAGGTAAGACTTTTAAGTTTTAAATCGAACTATGATACAAATTTGCATTTATGCTTTAGTCCTTGAATATTTGTGTATGCTAATTTCACGTTATGTTGAGTGTGATTGAAATATCGGTAAATACCGCTGAAGAATATTGTAGAACCAAAGCTCAGAAAATGTTTGTTTTGGAGTTTAGAATTTGGAAAATTTCCAGGGTCCATAGCCCCTTCGTCACCCTCCACCCGCTGGAAAATTTTCAGTCCAATATGACACAGTCAGATTCTCGGCTGGATCCGTGCCTAACATAGTCAATTCCATGCCCATGCATGCATGTAAAGCAAGCTATAATAATTAAGCACCTCGGATCCCATCTGTAACCATTTGGGGATTGCTTAGAAAGCTGCTTCATTTGCTGCTCCCAGAGCAACTTAAGATTAGATGGTACAATCTTTATGTTACTCGTTTTCACAATCTCTAATAAATCACAGCTGTCCTCATTTACTAACTCAATCATTTCCATTTCATTCACTCATGATTCTTTCTTCAGTTCACTTTTCAGCTGCTTTCTTTGCACAGAGATTTTTTCTCAAGACCAGCATTGGCCAAATAGCCCATGTTGTGGCATGCTTAAGTATTAAAATTGCCTCATCAATTCTGCGCAAATATACCTCTGTGGCACCGTCCAGTCCGGTTATTTCAAAAAAGGAAATTTCCTGCCACACATGCTAATAAGAATAGCTTGCACAACACGCTAAAGTTTAGCAAATACGATGTTTTTAGAAAAATGCTACTTTTAGACAGAATGAAAATAAGAGTGCTAAGACACATTTAATTACTCTTGCTCACGACACCTTACATAGGGGCGGCTTTGCTTCATCTAAGGAAATTAGAAAGATCAAAACGACCTAGCACAGCTGCAAGAAAGACAAATCAGTGTGTTGACATATCACATTTCACCAAATGCACTCATCTTATAAATCTAATATTTTTAAAATCATCTTAGGATTAATATATTAAAGTATATAAATATAATCCAATCTTAATTTCTTCTGATACCAAAAACAGCACTATCATTCTGAAAAAGAATGTGCATTTGGTTAAAATTTGGCAAAATGCATGCTGATCGTCGTATTTATCATTTTTGGCAAGTTGTTCATGCAGCTGACACAGGGCAAAGAACAAAGCGGGGCAATCGGCGCACCCTCTTGTAAACGCCACACATATTACTTCCCCAACATAGTCTTTTGTCCGTAGGGATAGGTTCCCGCATTTTCGTGGATTCTTTCTTTATTAACGGTGCGACCCAAGATAGTAAAAGCTCAAAAATACTGGTAGACATCCTGAACAGACGAAAAAAATACTCGTGGTCTGACAGCATTAATTCTCGTACAAGAACGTTAAATTCACCCTTTGACTTGCGTTCATTGTAAACTTTTCTCACCCAGAATCTTTTCTTGTATTTTACACGTTGCCTTTGCTTTCTTAAAAGCAGCAAAATCACAATTCTTTGTCTTAAAATCCAGCGTCTATTTAAAGCTGCCATGTTTCTTTTCTTGTTTGCAACACTTTTTGACCAGTCGTTTGGCTGATTCGCCAGTTCGCGCTCGCTTATTGGCCCGCTCAGTGGAAATTGCAAACATTGATCGCGGATCTATTTTCGCGAAAAAAGTCGCATCACACGAAAAAAGTCGCCTAGTGGAAAACAGGCTTTAGTTGCCATCTTGGTAGACATGGATCGTGATACTTGATACACAAGTTGCGCAATGCGATGCAACCCATGATAACAGATGCAGCATTACGCTTGCAACACTCTATCTTTTTATATGTTATACGGCACCGTCGTTTTAACATTCCATAAGCATGCTCAGATACAACTCGTGCTGACCTTAGTTTGGTATTGAAGTACTTCTGTTTTTGATCTTTTGTAGTATCCGGGTACGCCTTTAGTACCCATGACCGACCAGGAAATGCATCTCCCACCATTGCAAATGGGATTTCCCCATACCCTGGTAGTTTAAGAACTTTATTTGGAAGCAAATTTCCATCTTCGATTTGATTAAAAACTGGAGTGGACTTGAAAAGGGTAGAATCATGCATTGATCCAGGTGCACCCACTCCGGCCCAAAGGAACCTTTTGTTTGCCCCAACCAGTCCCATGTTTGTGATTGAATACCTTTTTTTGAAGCAATAGAAGTTCTTCAAATTGCTAGCAATATATATGTGAAAGCCATCTCAGGCCCCAACACATGGAAATCCATAATCTTTAAGGAAGGCTTTCAATTCAGATTCCCATTCCTGTTCTGTTGAAGGTAAACGTACGTTCTTATCATAGAAAACATAGATTATTAGGCGAATTACCTCATTGAAAATCTTGCAAGCGGTACAAGGTGCAATTCCAAAAAGATCGCCGACTCTATAAAGAGTTAGTCCTAGCTGACGTTCTGGTGAAACAGGTACCTTAAATTTAGTTGTTTCCTTTACAAGTAGTTCTCTCATGGTCATCAATATATCATCGAACGTCTCACGATTTACCCTCAGTCTCTTTTTAAACTGATTGTTAGTCCAATTCCAATACCTGTAATCCCACCATTGGCTGTTTCTTTGTGCTATTTGACCTTTCGGTTTTCTCTATTTTGGAAAGCAGCAAACCACCGCACCAGTTAACTTCTCAAATAGTGCATCGTCTTCAATTATTGACCTTCTTAGTTTTTTGCAGGAATTGCTTCTGGATCTGAAGTGTTGCATTATCAAATCATCTGCAGCTTTTCGCTTTAATGTCGACGAAATTATGGAAAGAGCTATTTGAGTGGCTGCCATTTTGAAATTCCGGAAACTCGCCTTAGTCCGCAAATCAAATTTTTCGGGGGTTTTCGCATTTATTTATCTGATCATTTTCCGTCCTAAATTTATATGAGACAGAAATCCGTCAGACGAGTTCTCCGTCTCAGACGAAAATCCGTCTTCTAATATAAATTCGGCTATTAATAGCAAACCTTTTTAGGACTTCAGGTGACCTCATCTTCTGGATCACTTTCAAGTACATAGCGTGAATTCTTTTTTGGAACCCCAAGCTAAATGTTGTCATGTGACTGGTGTTTTGCGTCCTCGGCCAGTCAAATTTCACGCGATATTTTACTCGGAATTTAATTGGCCAATAATTATTCTAAATAATATTATAGACTGGTGACTGGTGGCCTTCAACCGCTGGTCAATAACAACGTAATTTCATATTTTATTATTTATCAATTTTTCAAACAAAACGCAAAAAACAAATTCAATATTGGCTTGAAATGTTTCAAAAATTGTTGACAAGAAAAAGATGAATACAAGAGGACCTTATAAACAGTATACAATCAACAGAAGCAATAGCGTTCCAAGAAGAACTGTCTACCGAAAACGTCAACGATTGCAACTAGAAGTTGATGAGCAGATACGTACTGAAAATCGTAATCTTGGCAAGCTCATAGCGAGGATTACGAGGTACATGTATATCTTTAATTTATGGTTTATAAGTTTGTGTTTAATGGAATTGTCCCATCTAGAGGCTTTAAGCATTATGGCCTCATCATGTTCTAGTGTGTTCAATGTGATCATGTGCTGTGTTCAATACCATCAATTAAAACCTTTTGGCAATACTTATATGCGTAGATAATTTCACTCATTCACTATGCACGTATCATTTGTTTGATATAATAAATATTAACTTCAGGAAAGCTTTAATCATCTTGAGCATCATCATGCAAACAGACAAGATATTGAATTTATTGACTCTGACTCAGACAGCACTCACAGCAGTGACTCACAAAACCAAAGATTTGATTTGGAACCTGAAGACCTACCCCAGCAGGTATTGTTCATAATTTTATATCATTAAATATTATATATCAATACTTCTCATTAATTTTTTTGTCCTAGAACAAAATCCTTGTTGATAATAATGCAGGAGAAGATTCATCAGATGAAAATAATAATATACCGGTAATGTATATAATGTCTGAATTTAATACTAATGGCACATATTCAGATATTTTTTTAATTAGTCCTCTAGGCCTTTTGTTTCTGCTTTGCTTTGTCTGACTGTACAGGGTGTATAAAAAAACCACAAAGACTTAATATTCATGAATACATCCACTTTGTTTCACTATTGTAAAATAGAATTATTTAGTTTAGTATTAACCAAGTCCTGACCAATTTCAATAATGACAACTTAATGCTATATTGAACATGTTGCAGTGTTGATCCATTGTTCAGTTATTTAATAATTGACATGTAGTTTTACAATATTTTACTGTACTTTACACAACACCTAAATATTGAAGATGGGAATGAACCTGTTTATCCAGGAGCAGTTATCACCAGGGCACAAAGTATGTTAATTCTATTGTCATTCCTCCTTCTACACAGTTTGACAGATGAAGCTCTAACAGATTTGCTTGGTATACTCAACTTACATTTTCCAAACATCTTCCCAACCTCCAAATACAAGTGTTACAAGGCATTTGATTCACCTGAATCTGAGGTAAGTATAAATCTGTGAAGCTAGGATCAACATTTCTGGGCTTATTTGTCTGTACACTTTGTTAAATGTAAACCAAAATTTTCACCTGACCATTATTGTGTGACCATCACGACATCATTTCTGATTGGTTTGCTAGAGTTTACTAGTCATATGAATTGAAAAGTTAATTAACTTTGTAATGCAGAACAACACAAAGCCTCGTCTAATTGCAAGTTCCTATACAACTAAAAATGCGGTCAAACTGAGCTGATAATATATCAGTTTCACCTTAAAACTGCTACTGTTTATTTTTAGGTGAAAATTGTGGTTATGTGGTGAGTTTTTTTTAATTACTTGGTCCCACAACCAGGTGAATCAATGTACCCAAATTAATGTGGCATCTAATTTTGAATTACATTTCAGGTGCACTTTTACTGTACTTTGTGTGAGGTCTATTTGGGTAAGGACAGAACAAGGCAACAATGTAGTGGAGAGGAATTTGTGAGTGATGACTGCATCAAAAGTGGTAACTTTTTTCTCTATATTCCGTTAAAGCAGCAGCTAGTTGATTTGCTAAATGATGAAAAGTTACACCGCTTCCTGACTAATCCTGATTTAAAAACTCAGACTATTTACATATCGGATATCAGTTCTTCAAAGTTGTATGAACAGCTGGTAAGAAAACACAACCTATCCGGCAATGACATCACTCTAACGTGGAACACAGATGGTGTACCTATGTTCAAGTCATCAAAATACTCCATCTGGCCTATTCAATGCATGGTGAACGACTTGCCTCCTTATCTGCGGTCAAGGAACATTCTAATGACAAAACTGTGGTTTGGGCAATCAAAACCACATATGAACACATTTCTTACACCATTTGTAAAGGAATGTGCAGAACTAGAAAGAAGTGGTTTTGTGAGTAGAATTGAGAGGCTTCCTCGGAAAGTATTTAGCCTACTTTGCTCAGCAGATAGTCCAGCACATGCTATAGTTAGAAATTGTAAGCAGTTTAATGGAGAGCATGGTTGTGACTGGTGTGAACACCCAGGAGAGTGTTTTGTAAGAGAAAATGGTCAACCAACACGCTACTGCCCAGTCCGTGGTGATCCTGTTTTGAGAACAGCAAGAAAACAAGGAAGATATGCAATTCAGGCTCATGAAACAGGAGAAGCTGTGATGGGTGTTAAAAGGATTTCAGTCATTGAAGGTTTCCCAACTTTTGATACAGTTTGAGGCTTTGCACCTGAATATACGCATTCCGTTTGCCAAGGTGTTGTGCGTCAACGATCACATCTGTGGCTGGAATAAAAAAATCATGACAATAATTTTTATATAGGGCAGAAGATATCACAACTTGATGATAGGCTGGTATTTATTTCCCCACCATCTGAGATAACAAGAGCTCCACGTTTGTTACACAACCGCAAATATTGGAAACCATCTGAATGGAGAGCCTTCATGTTTTATGGTCTGGTGATACTTTGTGGTATTCTTTCAGAGATCTACATGAAACATTTCTTCCTTTTAGTACATGGGATCTACAATCTCTTAGGAGATAAGATCACCCATTTTAAGGTAAATTTGGCTGAAGCATGTCTGAACAAATTTGTTGTCCAGATGGAAGAATTGTATGGGTTATCTTCATGCACCTTCAATGTTCACTTACTTACCCACCTCGCAGATGGAGTTAGAAATTGTGGTCCATTGTGGGTTACATCTGCTTTTATGTTTGAAGCAAATAACTACATGCTTCTGAAGATGTATAATGGCACTTAGCATGTTCCAAAACAGATCTGTGAAATGTTCACGCTAGCTCGGAAATTACCAATAATTGCCAGTTACCATTTTACAGATGACACCAATCCAGCAGTTGCCCATGTGTCCCAGAAATTGTCTAGTGCGTATATGCCAGGAAAGAATAGCTGCTCGAGAACAACATCACTGGTCTTGGAAATGGAAAGTCTACAGTCTTAACTGCACACCAGATAGTTGCTGTAATGCAGTTAACAAATTTAGACGTACACAATCACTCAGCTATTATGTATGATAGGTTTATAGCAAACAACATGTTGTACACGAGTGAAAGTTATAATTGGTCAACTCGGCACCACAATTTTGCTATAACTGTTGAACATAGTGAATTCAATTGCACTATTGTGAGTGCGCAAAGTATAACATTGTTTTCGTTAATGCTAAAACGTGCACTGGCCAAGCATTGTACCAAGATGCGGACTGTCATGTACAATCTGATTTCATGCAAGAAGTTATCATGGACACCAGAGTTTTTGGTATATTTCCTTCAACTTCAATTATGAGGAAATGCATCACCATTAAATTAGGAAATAGAACTTTTATGTGCGAACTTCCAAATAGGTTTTATGGTGATTGAACAGTGTATGAACAGCTCCCTAATTGTTCAACATGTAGTATTCTATTCTAACTGCTTCCTGCTGACATCAGCCCACGAGAGAGAGTTACGGGCAATGCGATCCTGCAAGCTGACGAGCAGATTTGCGGGTGATGTTGAGGTGAGGGACGCGGGGAAGCAATGAAAAATACAACAACCTCAAAAAGTAACTAAATCATACATTTTCCTTTCTTCACAGAGGCGCTATATGCTTATAATGCTACAAATAAATGTCCTACGTAGGAGTTTGAATAACCAATATTCTGTAATAACCAAAACTGTGCTATAAGCAAATATTCCTAACTACACACCCGGGGCCCGCGTTTAACAAACTGATCCTGATTTGATGAGGTCTCAGTGTTTTATGTGTGATGTCATGCATGATTGCACTTAGAATAGTATTCTATTCTAACTGCTTCCTGCTGACATCAGGCCACGAGAGAGAGAGTTACGGGCAATGCAATCCCTGCCGCTGGTTTTTGCCTATATCTGGTAACCAGGGTAACCCTGGTCCACTCAACATCCTTACCTAACTATTACTCGAAATTATACCCTTACCTCATGTCCCGAAACTCATACCAAGGACAAAAGCCAAATTAAACAACTAGGTTAGGTGGTAAAGAAGGGTTGAAAGTTCACTAAATTATCACAGTTCCGGAATTGGATACCCAGATCCTCAGCTGGGGTGCGTCCATTCACAGGTATGGTACTGTAATTTAGCCTATCCACAGTACCCTTCGCGGTAAGGACTTTATCCACTTGTGTATAATGGTTAAGCATGTGTGTTGAAGACCATCTGATATGCCGAGCGATTTCATCTTTGGATGCGCAGAGAAGGCTAAGCAGAATAGCAGTACCGCCTCTGAAACTGTGAATGGTCTCATTGGAGTATAGACCCAAAGATTTCAAGTAAGTTACTAGGGAGGAAGGGGAATTGGCCGGCCAGTGGAGACTCTTATAGATTTCCCAACTCGCTGATAAATGAGCAAACTTTTCCCATCAACATGTTCTAAAATATCCACAGTCTTTACCCGACCCAAATTGGATGCCCGCTGGCCAGTGAAAAATGCGAGGATGAAGAAATTCAAGTCCCGAGCATAAACATATTTATCAATGGCGGTCGAAGAGGGACTGGAAAGAAGATCTCGTAAATAAAGAATAATTTTGTAAAATCTATCAAAAAATGAAGGTGTCTCTCTCCCGGGAGACACTCTGGCTTCCACTTGTTCCGTTTTAATCGATTTTAGGTATTGCTTAACCGAGTAGTGCGCAGCTGGGTTCTCCATGCCAGAGCTGACGTTGTAATCACCAGATCAATCCCATTCGTTAAATATAGACCTAAGTTTGCTGATAGTAGAGTCGACTGTACCGGCCGACAAACAAGAGGGGCAATCACAAGCTCCTTTGGCTGTGGAGCCCAGAAATTGACAATCAGTGTTATGGGCTTTCGTTCTTCCTTTGCGGTCTTTCCAGACTAAAAAACGGACCACATCTTCAGGTTGGCAGAAGAAAGAGGGGGTCTTTGGAGGGTCAAAGGCAGCGAGAAATGTCTGTAATTCCTCCTCTAATCGCGATTTTTGTCGACCATACTTAAACGACCTTCTATGTGACTGAAGATCGTTGATGCGTGTATCAATCGATTGCAGGTCAAAGTCTAACCCTTGTAAAGTAATGCCAACGGTCAGGGAAACCTGTTTTGCACTGCAGTTCTGACAAAAAGATGCGCAGTTGTTGTTAGGATAACGACAAGATGTGCACGTCCTCGCCGGGCGCCATATCCTCGGCACACCCTAAACAAGCATAAAGGAAAAATTGTCGAACCAGAACAACGTCTTAGAATCGAAAGGCCCAAAGATCCCAGGGCAAAGGTCGGGATTCTAATACTCTGGCGCGCGTCGGGAAGAAAGCACGGCCTTTAACAATAGGCCACCAAAAACGTTGAGGGAACACATCAGGAATAACGAGGGTAAAACGACATGGGAAAGAACGCAAAAATCGGAGAACGGGACCAATTACCACTATAGGCGGAAAGACATATACATTGTCTTGGGCGTGGAGAATTTGCGAGAACAAATTAACACCAGCTGATTGGGGAGTTAGCCAAAGGGTGAAATGACAAAGAGGTTTGCAGTCTGGACCCTTCTGTACGTTGGAATCAAGCGACAATAGGTCGACCATGTGAGGTCCCCAACAACGCTCCAAATCACTCCACAAGTGTTCCGCAAGCACACAATCGTTATCGGATAGAACTCTCGATGGGATATCTGCCAAGTTCTCCTTGGACGGCACAAGGCACAAGGTAAGTGCGATATTGAAACGCAGGGAAAGGTAAAAAATCGTTTTGATCACCTGTGTGAGTTCCACACTCTTGCCACCCTGAGCATTCCAGGCACGAACCAGAGTGAGGCTGTCCGTATGTGCGTCTACTCGGTGGTTAAACAGAGAGGGTACTGCAGCAGAAAGGGCGTGCAGGAGGGAGAGAGCTTCCTTAATGACAATTGGTTTGGAAAGGTCTGCGGGTCCCCAATAATCGCGAAACGTGATAGGAACCTTGTCCTGGGGAAGAACGACACTGCCCCAACCTGAATTAGAAGCATCAACAAAAAACTGAAGTACTAGATGCCATTCGTGAAACTAGGGCAAATGGCCTTTCCAGGTATCAAGAAATCTCCAGTAGGCAACTTCTTTGCGCAATTCTCCAACAAGCTTAGTGGATTTGTGGGGTTTCTTCGTAAAGGACCCAATCGCCCGAAAAATCTTTCGCGTGTACAATCGCGCAGCGGGAACCGCGATGGAAAAGGACGTGGTTTTCCCTGCAAAACGTTGCAGTGTATGAAGGTCGACCTCGCGGTGAGACAAGATGTCTTCCCATAAGACCTTAAATTTTTCTTTTTTATCTTCTGGTAATAATAAGGCTTTGAGCAGAGAATTCGACTGGTAACCCAGAAACCGCACACACTGTGTTGGGAGCAAGATCGATTTCGTAAGCACCCAAAGTGGACAGTACCAAAGTCACAATGTAAGCCCCTGCCTCTGCTTTTTGGAAGTCAGACCAAAGGCAGGTAGTAGGTGTGACTAGCTGACTGTTATGTCTGTCATCAATGTATTGACTACAAGGCACCTTCAACGAACGGATGTAACTAGTTGCCACCAAGCCAGTAGAGTGATAGACGTAGGCACTAGCTTTCCAGCCAAACGGTAATGAAGCATATACGAAGTAACAACCATTCCAAGAAAGATCAAACATGGTTCGACTTGCTGGGGTCAATAATAAATTATCGTAGCCACTTTTGTCATCACATACAGTTTGAAAATGTCCAGCACCCACGTATTGTGGGATGTTTGATAAATAGTCAAGGGTGAACAGTAGGTCGCGGATCCAAAGGTTGAGAAATCTTTCATCGTGACACATGCGGGGCTTACTGGGTTCTACAGTGATAGGCATAACCAAATGGGGTGGCTGAACTTGCCCAACAAAACCCCAAAATATCAGAGAACCCGTACGTACACATTCTCTTATTGTGGAGGAGATAAAATCCTTAAATTCATCGCATGATGGACTATTAGGGAATCGTAAGCTTGACCGGCAAATGTGCCTTTGAAATGCTGGATGAACACCCATACATCAACGCCATTTCTGATGAAAGAGAGTATTTCATCCCCCTCTCCTACAGGAACAATCTTTTGCCATTCATGGTAATGGTTATGTAACTCCCCCGGAATAAACAAGGACGGATCACAAAAAATTGTGTCCTTTGGACTGGCTAAGACTTGGCAATTAGATACTATAATAGGACAGGGACTGACAAGGGTAGTGGGCGAGCCTTGCTAATTGCACCATTAAACGGTTGGTCTTGGGTGGTGTTGACTGTAAAATTCCCGGGAATCGAAGATTTTTTGGCGCTTAGATATACGGATATCCTTGGAAAGAATGAAAAACAGAGTCAAAAGAATCCGCGATCCCATTCGCCCACTCCACTCCGCACCCAGAGCCAAAAAAAGGTAAGCTAAAAGAAGGCTAAACAAGCCTGTCCCAAGAGTATGAGAAAAGGTCTAGGAAACAACTGATCGGGGGCAGAGTTATCAAAACAGAGAAGATATAATGTATGCTCAATTTTATTAGTATTGTTGAATCAAGTACATTCACATGCTCAAATATGTACGTATATGCTAGAAGACCAAAATGAGTATCTATTCAGTGATAAACGAATTATGCTCCCGGGGGATTTCGTCCTAGACAGTTTCGTTGGAAATGGCCTGGACGTGGTCATGGGGTTTGTTTCGCCTGTGGTCGTCAATTTGTTCCTCGAACAAACAATGGACGACGATAGGGATGGCAGAACGGCTGTCTCGAGGTAGGCTTAACCATTTTTGCAATTGTTGCCGCGACTGCAGTTTCCTCCTTCATTCCTAACAATCTAGTAATCACATCACCAAACTCCGGACGATAGGCAAGGGGTAGAGTTTGACGAAGAATAGCTTCAAACTCCACAGCCCTTGGGTGACTGCCACACCGAGCGATGTCGAATAAGTTTTTGCAGTGCCGATAAAATCATGGTTGGATCTCGCAGCTTGGCGGGAGCTGATGCGAGCTGACGAACCAACTGGAGAGCAGCGTTAGCCCCCCCAGAAACTGGGCAATCTGTTTTCAAAACATGCACTTCGGCTTGAAGAGCTTTCAACTGATCTGCGATCTAAAGATGGCAAACAGCGTGTCAATAATTGAAATAACTCATCTCAAGCACCCTATGCGCCCTCGCGGACGAGCATACATTGGTGAATGGTTACTAAAGTGTTGAAAAGAGTTATCACGGGGAACTATATACCATAAGTATATACCATAGTACCATATATACTTGTGTTATCAATATTTCTCCTTTTCCACTGCCCCAAGTTGTGCACTGATACACTTAAATAGAATTCCTCAGTCTGTACGGGGTGAACAAATAATAAATCGACGAGAACTGAAGATAACTGTTCGGCCTGTAGCGAGACAATAATATTATTGTATATATATTTAGAAATAACTTCTCGGCCTCTACTGAGACTGTTATGGCCCGCCTGCGGGATTTTTCCCGCACTCTAAGAGCTATCTGCCCTCTCATTGGTTGTCCTGCGGGATACAGGGGGGGGGGCGTCTCAGGACTTTAGAGTTTTTTCTCTGGTTTATTTTCAACGAGAGAATCACTAGTTTTTTACCAAAACTTAGTAGAATTGTACTTGTTTTTTCTTTGTTATTAAACAATTTATAAAACTAGGAGTTACTATCGCAAGTGAAATGCTGCCTGGAAGAAAGATTTTGTGCGGATACCTGCTCAACAGTTGTATTTGCGCGTTACGAGATACGATGTAAGCTTATCATTCTGCTAAAAAACGTATGCTAGTCAATAGTGTTTAATTTGTTAAATTTACTTTGTTTTTGAATATAAAATCAAATTGCGATTGCTATAATATAAACAGGAGTGCCAAATCGAAGATAGGAACGGTATTGAACTGACGGCTATGGCACATAATTATAGTCATAAAGTGGATTCATCCATTCTTTATAAAAAATATAATTAACATAATATTCACAGTTACACCTTTTTCTATTTGAAGATTATTTAACAAAGAAGTATTATTTTATATAAATAAATAAGGAGAACATAATCACATAACATCACATTACATCACATTAGTTAACATAATTGATTATCACATACATGACATAAAAAAATTAAGAATTCTATGTACATGGTGACACTGTATGTATGCATTTTGTCAAAAAAAATTTATCTCAGGTTAAGTTTATCTTATCACATTTTGTATACTACTGAGATGATACCATAGTTCATTTGGATTAATTGATAAGTTGTTCGTTATTCCTCTTTCAGAAAGCTACAATTATCACATTCCACGTATGAAATAAAATAATAACATATTAATGTGAGAATTAGCTTTTTTGAGGAATGTTTTGGAGAGAACACTGTCAATATTACATCAATACATGACGTTATTTGAAACTGCCAGATCCATGAGACTGAATGTTAATTTGGTTCATGTGTCCACTGGTAGCACACGACCGAGAGGTAACAATATACCATACACGTTTCTTCACTATAACTGTATTTTTCTTGAGCAAAATAATGTCTCATCACTTGCCTCGATGAATCATTTTCAAAAAATGAGTGCACATAAGAGTATTGCAGGTTCATTGTGTTTTCATTATTGGTTGTAATGCAATTGTTGAAGCATTAAATTCCAATGATTTTGGCAAAAATCAGGGTCCAGTGGCAGAAATGTCATCAGTTTCTGATCAGTTAATTCCTTTGTATATTTATCCAGAAAGAGGGGATCTACAAAACAAAAGAGCGTAACTTTAAGAATACAATTAGCCTAAAATATGTCGTAAAAGGGGAGTGAGTACGAAAACAGAAAAAACTTACCAAATTAATGTGCTGATGATAATATTTTCACACATACAGTGACAATAACATAGAGAAACATACAATAACATAGAGAAACATACAATAAACATTAAGGAATAAAGATAATAATTTATACAGAATAAAGGTTATGGGATCTACATCACAATCCCAGTCTAATTTCAAACCTATAATATGGTTGTCAATTTAAAAGGCACTGCTGTTGGTGTCTGTGCTAAACGATCTAGGCGGTTTTCTCCTCTAGCCTGTATTGTAAATTAGCTGATGATTCAAGCTTGTAATCGCTCATATGTCATGGTTCCAATGACGCAAGATGAAAGAGACTTCACTCTGCTTATGGCCACGTATGAAACTCCAGCAGTTCTTTCTGTTTTGCCAATATCTATCCAAGCCTTTGGAAGAGTTAATCCTTGGCTCTTGTGTATTGTTAGAGCCAGGCGAGTCTTAGAGGCACTGTTGCCGTTCATGAAAACCTGTTTCTGACTGTGATGAAACTGTGATTGGACAAATTGGAATGCAAGATGGTTTATCCACATTAAAAAAAGGACCTCTATAGTTCTCAAACTCAATAATGACTGCAATAGGTAGGTCAGGTGGTTGATGGTTGTTCTGATAGACAATATCAACAACTGTTCCAGTAGCTCCATTACAGAGGCCAACATTTGACCACAAATTCATGGTTAACATGACCCTAGCACCCTTTGCTAGAAATACAACAGGCTCCAACCCAGACATATCATCTGAGGACATTTTTTTGGCCAACGCAGAAGAATGGCGAGCATTAATATGAGCAATTGGATGCTCAAGTTTTGTTAGTTGTTCATTATTGTAATTTGCAACTTGTTCATTACTATAGAAGAGTCTAGTAGCATCTTCAAAGTCGAATAAATTAGTGACACTTGATGGTTGACGTGTCAAAAGTAATTTCCAGTCATCGGTTGTTGGCTCCCCTTTGCAAAGTCGTAACAATAAATCTCTGAACTGTATTTGTTCAGATGTCATACCTTGCACACGTTGATTTACAGTGAGCTTAACAACTTTGTCAAAGATATGATATGCTTGGAAACCTTGTTCACCAACAGCATTTGATGGTTTGGTATGGTAAAGAGGCTTATCTGCTACTGGTGGCAATTGACCTGGATCACCAGTTAAAAATAATGATTTCCCACCAAATACTTTGTCATTATGACCAGTTGCTTGTTTGCAACGCTTATCTAAACCAATCAAAAGTAACTTGGCCAAGCATGGAGTATTCATCAATAATGATGTATTCAATGTTATTAACACTCTCTTGTAACCTACACAAGCTTTGTCCTGTTAGGTCTTTGTTACCTCGAGACCCTACAGGTAACTTTAACAGAGAGTGCACAGTTACACCTTTAACGTTATAGGCTGCTTTACCTGTGGCACATTTACTTTGCAGAAGATTTTTTATTGCATTAATAAGATAACTTTTACCCGTCCCGGCAACACCATTTATAATGAGACATAATGGCTCTTTGTCAAAAGATGTATCATCAAAATGGTTTAAAATGATTTTGTAAAATGTTGACATTGTAAAATGATTTAACAATGTCAAATGCAAGTTTTTGCATTTCACTAAAACTGTTTACGTCAACAACATCATATTGCTCATCAATAATATATTCTTCTTTGTTAGTTTTTATCCATGTTGGCATTTCATGGATTTGTTGTTCAGAATAATTGCCTCTATCAAGGTGCCAGTCATATGTTGACGCTGGTGTTTGTTCAGAGGTATCAAAAGGAGTGTGAAGGTCTGACAATATCATCCACTCTTCTCGAGTTACCTCCTGTTCTTCAGAAGGTTCATCTTCTGATTCTTGACTTTGGATGACAGCTTGTAATTTGTCAAACCAGTCTGGGACATTGGATTGTCCACAAGGTGTCTGCAAGAATTCTTGCCAAGAATTGATTAGAACCTCGTCAGTTGGTTCTTGATCACCCCATGCATTGTTTTGGGTTGTTCTCCAGGGTTTATATCTTAAAAGTTTATATTTACAATATAATCCAAAATTTGGACCTTTGGGATTAGGAGAATAAGTTGGGAAAATTCTTGGTATAACATTCTCTGGCAATTTTGTCAGTTCATTGGGAACAACTTTATATGTTGTGGCAAATTGAACAAAATTCATATTCATGATATTTTGTGAGCTGTCATATTGCTCGCGATTAGCGTACACATTAAGAAGTGAGTAATCAGTGCATGACTCACCTTCTTCGAGGTGAGTGTGATGTACTTTATGTGAACCATTTAAACTAACTTGTATCATATTAACTGATGAGCTATGAAGTTTTAAAGACAACAAATGATGCATTGTCTCCTGAGCAGCATAATCTCGTTCACCAAGGGATCTCATAACTACCTTCTTAATAGCTCTGCGAGGGTCAGTATTACTGTCAACATTTTGCATAATAGAGTTGAATGCTTGTTTTAATAAAGGTGACCTTGGTTCACCTTTGGCTGCATATTTTGTGAGATATTCAACACAGGCATAGTGATCAATAACAACTTGAATATCACAGTTAGCTCTCCACCCCTGGAGTTGGAGTTGCTGATGGTTATTTAACCTTGAGTCATTTCGCTTAGTCACAATTTTAGCTCTATAATGTTCTTTATCACCTGAGGTGTGGATCTTCTCAAATTCTAACTTTGTTTGTTGACAATTGTCAAATGGAAAATGAAATCTACATTTCAATTCACTCTCATTTGACTTTTTTCTTAGACAATAGCTAGTACTACAACGAGTGTGTCGTTGAACCATATTTAATACATCTACATAATCTGATTGTTTTTCATGTTCAGGAATTTCATTATGGGGTTTCTGACATGGATGAGTCTCAGGTCGTACCCACATATCTTCGTTTGGTGGGTTTGGATTGGCAGTTGATAATAGCCAATCAACATACCGACATACTGTTTCAGCTGCTCTCTGACCAGCATCAATATCATTGTCTAGTTCGGTTATATCAGAACAAATGTTCTCATCTTTAAATTTTTGTGCTAAGTAACCTTTCAAAGCAGTCTCAGTAAGTTTACACAAACCTGGGTCATTATTTAGTTTAGCAGTACCATGAAAATGGATACTGCCTCTACTTTGGTACTCATATCGAAACCAGTGCCATTTTGCACCAAGTGTTTCATAAAGCCAGTGTTTAACAAAGCTTTCTAATCTCTGAGTGAAAAACCAATCCGCAATATGAGGATTGTTAATTACATTTTGTCGTCTGACTTCATTAGTATTATTACCAGTTCCACAACCATTATCAGCACTAAATAGAGTGTGTAACTCAGGCCAATGCATATCCGCAGAGGAAAAAGTGAAAAATAATGTTGGTGCTCCAACACTAGTTATGATAGCTTTGAGTTCTTCTCTTACTTTGTTCCAGTAAGCATTAGTACCAGCAATATTCCCAACATATCTAGACACTTTAGACATAAACAGATTAGCATTGTTACTGGCAGCCGCCATTTCCCTTAATTCAAATTAATGCATCGTGAACTTTTTGTTTTCGTACTCTCACATCTTTGAATGTGTTGTCTCTACCTTTAACCTTGACAATAATCACAGCTAAGTCTTTGGGGTATCTTGGCAAAGATGTTACAAGTTCTGTGACATTCTGTGGCAAGTTAATACAATGCCCTGAATAACCTCGTTGACCACCAGGTTTGATATAAACTCTCATGATAGGCAAAGCACGAGCAATTAACATTTCCTCAACTTGAGTTAAACTTTGTAATTCATCTGCAACATGTGAAGGTATCATCAAGTTTTCACAAGAAAATTTTTTAGGCAATTTTTTATCTCTAGAGCATCGTGAACAGACATATGGTGACCTTGGTTTAGATTTCAGAGGCCATGCCTCCTGACAAACTGTACACTGACTGACAAAGTATTGCATTGACTTATGAAACTTATTAATGTTAGCTTTTGCCCAACATTGCTCCTCAATATGACCACTACTACTGCTGGTGTCAAACAAATTTAAATAATCATGTTGACTTATTTTGGGTTGTGGCTGTGGCACTCCTTTTGTCTGCTTTTGTTTTTTAGATAATCTGTCTTTATCAAGTCTTATTTGTCTTTCACTGTCAGTTTCTTCCGACCGTTTCCGTTTTTTAGACTCCCTTTCTCTTTTTGAAGTCTTGTTTCCCTCTCGCTATCAGTTCTTTCTGACCGCTTTTTTTTTCTAGACTCCCTTTCTTTTTAAAGTCTTATTTGTCTCTCAGTATCAGTTTCTTTTGATTGCTTTCTTTTTTTAGAATCAGTTGCTTTTTGAAGTCTGGTTTGTCTTTCACTATCAGTTTCTTCTAACTGTTTTCTTTTTTTATACTCATTCACTTTTTGAAGCCTTTCTCACGATCAGTTTTTAAATATTTAGTGTTGCGATCACACATTTTACATGTATTGAATTGCACAGATACAATTTCAAATAAGTTGGCATGTAGATCAATTGACAGAGAGTACAAATATTGCTCTAACTCTAGAATATTGTAAAATTTCATGATAACAGCAGCAGGGTTCCAAATGAGCTTTTTCGTGTGACTGGGGTTTGTAGTGATAACCTACTTCTAAGATTTTATTTCGTGGCGAAGCCACGAACCGAGCGTCGAAGACGCGAGCCTCTAAGGGGGTCCGAGGGCATGTTCCCCCGGGAAAATTTTTTGAATTGGGGCTCTGAAATGGCATTTCCAGCGTTCTGACAAAAAATTTGAAAAATATTCCTGGTCTGAATACAAGATATTTAGCGTGTACTTCATTCAATATTTACTGTATATATTTATAATTTTAGATATACAAATGCCCAGAACTGGATACTGTATAATCATTCATAATTTAATAATCATTACATATGAGCGTAGCATCTGCATTAAAAACATTATTTGAACCAAAATCTTATTTTCTGTTCTTTATTTTTTAATGTTTTGAGCGTAGAACTTTCTTTCCCTGGATTTGTTCGCAAAATCGCTGGTAAGTGGCACTTGGTCCACTCCTTTCGCAACTCCTCAAGAGGCAGAGAATGAAGAGGGACTGAATTGCGGTATATAAATGTTTCTTCGTTGACTCTGTCTCTCTTATTTCTGTCATGGTGAGTTTCGTTGAATTTGCCCCCGAATCGTTTCTCTGCCACATCTTTCATAAGCTTTCCAAAACGTTCTGTGTCAGATTGCAATCTTGACATAATTAGACACATTTCTATTATTTCAACAACATCAGGAATCTGTTCATGTAAGCCAAACTCTGTTTTCTGGAAATAGCTTAGCATGTTTGTTATGCTCCAGGTTACTTGACCAGCTTCATTTTTGGCAAACCAAGCGTCTTCGAATCTCTGCATATTTTCGAATACTCTTTCTTTGAAGGTAATATATTGGTCTAAAAGACACGAGCAATCTATTCCAGTACATACTTCACCACACCGTTCTCTTGGAAAGGAAAGGCTACCCCTTTATTGAGGTATCTGGCGAATGCAATGAAGTCATTGTTACATTGTTCACGTAAACTTTCAGGATTATGGTAGTCGAACGACTTGACATCAAATATATTAACAATATGTTGTTCTTGCTCGCTCAATGCCAGGAATCTCGGTGCTTCGACTAATATTGCCGTGGTTAACTCTTTCAATCTGGCTTCAACAGTCTCAATTATCTCATCTGGCGTCAAATGCCCTTGGTGGCCTCTTAGACGGGGTTGAAAGTGGACATCATGTTGTAAAATATTCACATGTTGGTCTGGTTTATCAACATTTGGTGTGAAGATTCCATGCTTTATACCAGGATAATATAGTCGTAGCCGTTTGTTCAGTGGATTTTGCAATACGGACATTTCGTTAATCTTTTTTATATTCTGGATAAACCTTTCGACATTGGCTTTATCATCCCATAGCGGATACGTGTCCGATTGAGCTATCTCACTAGCGAAAGCGGACTGGCTAAACACGTCAGCTAGTATTACCAAGGTTGGAAGAAAGAGAGGATCAATTAAATTATTCAACTGACCACGAACTTCGGTGTCTCCATCCGCAGCTTGTTGTTGAAACAGTAACTCGAGAAAATGGGCGTTGGTCAACACTGCATTGATCGAACCAACCATATAACGGATAAACCTTGTTTCGACTAGTCTTTTCATGCTTTTAACAAGCGAATGACTTAGAGTTGCTACATGCCTAAGATTTCTGTGTTGTTTTGGGGATTGACAAATTTTTGAAATTATACTGTCCAGTTTGACAAGATATCGTCAAGCCACCTCATTTCTGCATCCTTTCGAATCTTCCCTATCATCGACTCGATCTTGTGTGCTCTGTCACCAAAATGAAGATGAGCTTTGTTGAATTTTTCTTTCCAGAGTCGTTGGAGCCCTTGAATTTCACCACTGTAAACAGCTTCACAGTCAGACGATGACGAAGTGACCACTTTGCTAATAGTCTCGTCAGACATTGTTAATTGTTCGCGTAGAAAGTCGTAAACATGGCAAAATGCACCGCGAGCATCACTCGAATGGTCTCCTACGGGGGTTTGTCCAAGACTTAACGTATACTCAGGGACGGGGTCTTCGTGGCGAGAAATGACACTTTGGTTTCCATTAACGCATACTGGTTCTCCATTGAGGTCAAGCAGCCTGAGGTTGACAACTTGGCGGGTAACATGTTCAACAGTGACTTTGTCAAATGACAAGTGGCAGTGTCAAAGACGGCCAGTTGAAGGGTTGGGAGAAAGAATGAACTTCACCAATGAACGTAACTGCACGTCGTAAATACAATCCGTAGCGCTAGCCATTGCCATGTCGGTAAGATGGCGGTTTCCCACTTCGATTCCTTGTAGATGGTGCAAATAGGTGATAAATGGGTATCGGTTATATGGTATGTGGCATTGTATTAGTCAATAACATCGCAGAAGGAATTTCTCGGTAATGTCGTTTTCTTTTTGCTGGTTAATCAAGGTCGAGGAAAGGATTGTGTTTTTTTTTCTTTGTTCTTCCGCTGTTTTACTGATCTTATGGCATTCAGACTGTTCGTGTTTTTTTATCTTTTGCGTACGATGATCGCTATCAAGCAAAACGGAGCAATTTAGCCAATTTTGCATACTAGAATAACCACGATGATTGCGTATTTGCATGGAGTGGCACTGACACAAACTGCATGCACCTAACGGGACTCGTGGTGGTGCCTGTAGTTTTATTTGAAGCCAGTTATACGTCGTTTGTAATTCAACTAATGACCGTGTAGTGGCGTCAGTGTTAGTGTTAACATCATCAGTCTTTTCCACACGCTGATCTATTTGAAAGAGTTTTTCTTCAAGAACTGATTTCGTTTGTTGAATAAGCGTTTTCATGTCCCTTTCATTTATCTTAATTTTTTGAATAGCAGCGTGTAAAGACGCAACTGCTTCTGGCAATGAATTAACTTCATCGGTTGGTGCTTTAGGGTTAGGTGATACCCCTGTTTGGGTTAACGGTCTGTGTGACTCGGACTCGCCATCATCAGCTGTAGTTGGATTACGCAAATGTTGTGTATTTGGTGAATTTATTTGTTGAATATCATCTGAACCATTGCTATTTTGACGCTGTTCCGATTCTGCCGCCGTTAGATTCGCACTTGAACTTGTAGATGTCGCTCTTTCCTGGCAATCCTGCTGTGGAGCTACTGTAACTTGAACAATGTTGTCATTTTCAACACGAAGAAGAGTTCCCCCAGGAAGCGAGTTGCTTCGAACCATTTGAAAAATTTTGTCCACAACATCAACGTTATTAATTTTATGTCTACCCGATTTAAGGTGCTTTTTCAAATTGTCCAGTCGAAAATTGCGATACGAACAATTTATTAGAGGACACCGTCTGATATTGGACCTATAATTCCTCGCTTTTAGCATGACTTTTCGTATCACAAATATTCTGGTATATTGTGCTGCTCTGCTTTTCTACTTTATCACATGAGAATAATGAGAATAACTTTTTTTATAACGCTTTTATAGGCTTACAGCAACCTAAGTCACGATTACATCATATTTAAAAACAGTTGTTAACCTCACTTCTTTCCTTTTTGGAAAATGACGTTACATAATATTTAGTTACTCGGCACATTCCGTCCCTTGTCCCACCCAGTATGACGTACTGAAGCGTGAATCAGCAGATATATCAACCAAAATGCGTAAAATATTGCCGGGCAAAGTGAATTTTAATTCAGAATCGCATCTGGCAGAATTTCGTCTTTAGCTATTTTCTTACTAAGTATCTAACTCACTACCAAATTGTTATCAGCGTTATACAAAAACACAGACCGGAGAGTTGATTATGCATGTTTGCAGATATTAAGATATTGTACGTGAATACTGAATTTTAGAATTATTTTGTTATATCAACCATAAGCAAAACCTCTCAAAGTTATGAAGGATATAGAAATATTTATGACATTTCTGTACAATAGCGCCGCAACACATCACGAAAATGTAAAATACAGTAGCATTTGTTATTAGACGTAACGAAATCTAAATTTGGAATGTTATTGCTATTAAAGCACGCAGCGCTTCTGCTAGACAAAGTTAAACATTAATCAACCTACTTTTTGTTGCTTAGGGGCCTAAAAACTACCTACTTTTTAGTGCGTACGGGATTGAGAACGACCTACGAAGTAGGTTTTGTAGGTTATGATGAAATTTTAGTCAAATTAATTATTAAAGAAGGCCACAATGAGTGGGCAAATGCATCAATACATCAGTTACAAGTAATATGAGACAGGAGAATGACCTATCAAGGTCAAGAGCATCTATGTCTGCGCAACATGCAATTAATCCTATAACTTATTCCGCTTTTCATGATTCATTCAAATTATTCATTCAAATTATTATGAACCTATTTTACAACTAGCTGCCAGCCTACTTTAGGAAGTTAAACAACAAAATTGCCTACTATTGAGTTTGTCTCAAAGTTGGGTTTCCAGTCATAACAAGGCGCATTTGGAACACTGACAGCAGTGCCATTAGGATCGGGCATGCCACTAGAATCTCTAGCATGCGAGTCAATGAGATAAAAATTGTCTGTTTCCTTAATCAAGGCCATCATATAGCCTTCTAATATAATAATAGCATAACTTTCATTTAAAAATATATTTGACAGTGCAGGGTGTATATCATAGTAGTGACACTCAATTTCCTGGTTTGTTACAACAAGACCCTGAATTTCCATTCCATAGACCAATTGCAAAACTTAGTAACCGCGCCTTCGCTCAACATGGAAACGAGGCTTATTATGCAAAAAACAATATTTGTATTTTTTGCAGTACAAAGCTATTCGCCGAGTAATATGCCATTTTTCGCCTTTGTTTTACACATTTTTCGATTCCTTTCAGCTGGGTGCATCGTTGTTATCATAGTTTACAGGTTAGGAAGTTTTGCCTTTCAATTAAGGCGTTTTTGTGGTGTTTTCATTAATCTTTTCGACTGCTTTCGTCAGGGAAGTATGGAAAAGGCCGACACAAACTCAGGTAAAAATTTAATTTTTCCAAACTATTTTGTCTCAAGTTTTGAAAATGTATTTCATTTTTCTCCCTCTTATTTGTGCAAAATTTGGCGATATATATTTGGTGCGAAATCTATGTTTTTTTATGTCAAAAATTATTGAAAAGTGACAGTCAGATTATATAATTTTCAAACCTGATGACTAAAATGGCTTCATTTATTCAAATTTATTCACAAATATCACTGTATTTTTTTTTCTTTATACCACAGTAATACTGTTAAAATGGTCAAAAGTAACTGACTGAATGTTTTTGTTTATTTTCGTTTTAATAAAGTACAGACGATGCATAGCTTGCATGCCGGCCTGAAGGCCGAATTTTATAAAAGTCGAATTCGAATGCATCTGAGTTTGCATCTGAATTCTGCATTTGTGTTAGTACAAAACACTATTCTTTCTATCTACTACCATGCAATAGATGTTCATAAGGGTTAACCAGGAATACTTGAAAAGGAAACGATTCCGTTCACCATCGTAAACGGAAAAACACTTGCGAACTCCAGTTTAAATATTTTTCGCTTTCAGCTTTGCCATCATGTAAAGGTGTATTTTAAAAAACGCTGCAGCTCGCATTGTGGCTACCTTTATAGTATGTTATTGCGGGAAAATGAATATTCAAATGGCAATTCAAAATAGACAATGATATTATGTCTTGGTTATAAGTATTTTACTATCCATGTCATGCATGTGTGCCAAGTTGAAGAGTAGTTTTGCTTTTCAGTCGGCATCACATCACATGTACTGTAGTCTATATACACAGGGAAAATAAACATAAAACTCTGTTGCTTATTTTATCTCTTATAGTTTCTGTCAACAGATTTCTACTATTTTTTTTGCTGAGCTGTAAAATTGCTGTCAAATTACATCTTATCGATCGATAAAATTGGTATAAAAAAATTTTAGATGAGAAATGTAAACATGGTGGTTTGTTCGATCGTGACTTTTCAATAATTTTTGACATAAAAAACATAGATTTTGCACCAAATATATATCGCCAAATTTTGCACAAATAAGAGGGAGAAAAATGAATTACATTTTCAAAACTTGAGACGAAATAGTTTGGAAAAACTAAACTTTTACCTGAGTTTGTGTCGGCCTTTTCCATATTTCCCCGGCGAAAGCAGCCGAAAAGATTAATGAAAACACCACAAAAACGCCTTAATTGAAAGGCAAAACTTCCTAACCTGTAAACTATGATAACAACGATGAAACCAACCTGAAAGGAATCGAAAAATATGTAAAACAAAGGCGAAAAACGGCATATAACTCGGCAAATAGCTTTGTACTGCAAAAAATACAAATATTGTTTTTTGCATAATAAGCCTCGTTTCCATGTTGAGCGAAGGCGCGGTTACTAAGTTTTGCAATTGGTCTATACTTTATGAAAACAATATCTTTTTCATTTTGCGCCTCAACAGGCTTCACCACATTAGGCAGATCATTAGTTTGCGCCTCAACGGGAGTAGTAGATGTGATTTTTTTTTGGGGGGGGGGAGCGTGAACCAGCACACTTTTATTATATTTTAGTATTACAAAAAGTGACGTCACATCCTGTTTACACAAGAAATCATGCTCTACGGACGGGGGTACCGTAACATTAACCGTCCAGATTGTTCAAAAAATGAGATCAGTGTGAAAAAAGGAAGTCTGCTGGTTCACGTTTGCGTGTCATGTGACCTGTATTAAAGATATTAACTTAATTAAATCAAGTTAATGGTAAACAGGTCACACGTCACCGTGTGGTGACGGAGCGAAGGAGATGTTACCCGAAGCCTTGGTTGAGCCGACTGAGTGAATTTGAACTTTGCGCTAATACTTATGCGCGTGATGATGGTGGTTTCATGTTCGCCGAATGACATCATAGCAGGGTCAAAGGTGCGGGGGGAAAAAATCCGATCACTGTCGTGGTTGACGAAGGTAGTTTTAAAAAATAAATAATTAACAATTGAGCAGTAACACGTGAATTTGAATTGAAATGAGAAAAACACACATCCGTGACAGCTTTTAATAGTTTAGTTATTAAGATTTGAAATGTTGTAACAGCTATTGACGAATCAGTAACAGCTTTTAACAAAAGAATGACTTTATTTTAAGAATAAAAAATGTTATTACAAAAAATCATTTGAATAATGAGTACAATACGTGCAAAGCAGTTAATCGTTCAAAGCAGTTTGTTTGTGCAAAGCAGTCAAACATAATGCTTGATTTTGTGTCCATTGACAAATCGAAACCAGAATGAAGAAGATTTCGTCGGTGATTTTCTATCCGGTTTTGTTGTTTATCAGGATCTAGGATTTCGGAGAGAATAATATAATGGATCCTCAACGGCTTCTTCGCTGAGCATAAGGGTATTAGAAAAAAAGTTGAATTCATTCATTATTATGTGTTTCGATTTGTCTGTAATTTCTACCCATATCAGTTTTCGATCGATGTAATATGATTTTAAGCGTTGAGTATGTCTCTAAAAAAAGGATTTTTTCTAACGATTTTTTAAGAGAAAAAGGTAAAGTGCATATCCCTCATCGTCAAGGTGATCTGCGAAAAAAACAGTCCGTTTATTCATTTTCGAAGAATTCTTCAAATCTTTCAACTTCCCAATTGCACCCGCATGCTTTCATAATGAAACTTCGCTCTGCCTGTGTGATTTTGAAGCCTTGATTTGCCAAACATTCTACTCGGGCTTTGTGTGGTACAAAATCATGCTCACCATATAGGGTAAGATGCCCAATTTCTTCATCAGCATCTTGTGGAAGTGATTCCATACTCGCCAATTCTTCATTTGTGTATTTGCTTTCTTTTTTTTCATAACATATACGGTAAGGGAAGAGCACATCTTCACCTTTTCCCGTGAAAGCTCTCATCTTTCCACTTTCTTTTTCAGGAAAATTACGTTTAATACGTTTTGAAAGCCAGAGTAACGAATTTGTAAATATATTTTCCAATCTTTTTAAACTAATTATATATTCGGCATCTATTACCGCGTTTATCTTCGCCCTCTTTTTATTTTGCTTCATTTTTTTTTACAAAACCAAATTCTCCATAAAAAGTTCTACATTTTGACTAAATTTTTAGGCGTATAACTAAAAAAATACCGAAGTTATAGCGAAATATAAAATCATAGCGTAGCGATATAATAGCGTAGCATACCCTCGAGCTGAGGTGTCATATTTCGATAAACCCCAAACAACCAGAAAAAATGCACTTGGTAGGCTTTAAACCCCGCCAGTCGATTTCCCGTATAATAAAACCCCGACAACTCAAGGTTTTGTATCATTCAAACTCAAGCAACAGCGGCGCGCAGCTGCGTGCGTAGTACGGAAAATATATAAAATACACAAAATTATTTCTATTTGCTGAATTAAAACGAAACTTTCTACTCAGAAGCGCTTGAAAATAGACTAAATATCACCGTGACTATGCAAAGGCTAAAAGCAACACTAGGTAAAAACTATTGCGCTATTTTATTGAGAAAATAATTCGGGATTTCGATTTTTTTTCTCGGGCTGTAAAAAAATGATGATTGTTTATTTTTGTGGAGTGTAACCAGTACCGATGGTGGGATAAAGTGAAAGGATAGATAAATTTTTTTATTGCGATTGAATTCCTTTTTAGCATTATAAAAGTTTATTAACTTGTTGAAAATGTAGTTGATAGGCGACACACGGTCAAACAAAGAAATGACTTACAAGTTTTGTTATTTTTCTATTCATTTGAGTTCAAGTTGGACATGAGAAGTGTGCAAAGAATGAGTGAGTATTTTTTTGTGTTGAAATTGACACTGATTGTGAGATGCGAAGATTTCTTATTCACATTTTACGTTCCTTATTTTTTGACGATCTTGCTGATTTGATTTCAATGTTTAACCGATTTGAGAGGGTAAAATCAACAATCAATTGGAAGTGGGTTTTGTTTTCTGAAAGTGAGAAAGAAGCTAACAGTATTTGGAAAATTATTACGCGTGATTATACTAGTTCTAGAAGAGCTTATCGTTGCAGTGGCTGTATGATGGATTCTATTCGTTTTTAGATGTTAAGCAAAGAAGTATTATTGTTCACGATCAATTTCATTTACGGAAATTTGCTGCTTTTCTTCTTAATGATTTTGAACATATATCATATTTTGACGCTGTGGAAATAATTACTCGATTTAATCCTATTGATGGAAAAAAATTGAAAAGTATATGCAGTAGTAAGAAGGAATGTAAATATTTATGGGATTCTATTCGAACATTTTGTAAGGGGACTGATCCTGAGAATTATGAACAAGACTTTTATGATTATCATAGAACATTTTTTAGTAAAGAGAAGAAGAAAACAGGAAATGATAGAAGAGAAAATGTAATTTGTGAACTTTGTAATTTAGAGAATTGTGAATGTTGTACATTGTATTATAATCATTGAGATTTACAATGAACTTATTACTTTACTATCGTATCTGATTATATATTGTTTTTTATTCTTGTACCATTTCTTTAAGATGTTGTCTGTCTTCTTTTCAAACGTGGTTGAAACGTTCTAGAGAGAAAGAGTCAATTTGTTGATGCCACAACATGCACATCTTTTGTTTCGGGATCCTCTTTTTCATACAGTGTTATTCCATTTCTATGAATTATCCCACATACTATTACTCCAACTTCATCACAGGTCATTTTGTTGAATGCGTCTACCTCCAGCGAAAAACTTGTTAATCGCATTTCTTTTATTGCTTCACATTGCTTTGTATTTCTGTGTTTTTCTTTTTTTGTCTTTGTTTATTTTGCATGTTGCAATTGCAACTGAGAGAGAAGTTGGTTCAGTCTGCTCGTCCTGTGAAGAAGGTTTCAATAGAAGTGTCAAATGTTAAAGGAGAGAAATGCCGATTTGATCATTGAATTTGAGTTAATTAAAGACGAAAAAAAGGATTTGCAAAAAGATATTGATGACTGGATGCGTGGGAGGCTCAATATAAAGAAATGTGTGAAAGGGATGCGTTATTACGAAGTCAGTGGGAGCAGTATAAAAGTGATTTTAATGATGAAAGTAGATCACTTTAGAAGAATATTAATATAATTCGAAATTTTACGTGCTGAGATTTTTGAAAAAAAATGCTTTCATCTTTTATTTGTTTGAAGGCGTTTATGGTTTTGCTATCTATGTATCCTTATCATTCGGTTTTATGGGTGCTGTATGATGTATGTTTGGTTTTGAGAAGAGCGAAACGAACACTTTCAAGTAAAAGAAGACCAATAAAGTTAAATAATGTTTGGACGGAGTCAATATATGGTGATTTTGTTGTTAAAGGATGTCAAGAATACTTTAAAAAATCACATTTGCATTTAGATTACAAACTTTTTCTTCGTGTTAATGATTATGTTGTGTTTGTTTTCCTAAATAATTCGGGATGGGAGAGAGTAAGAAAATCCCCATCATCTATACCCATGGTGGTTAAAAAACTTAATATTTCTACTTCTGTTTTTGTTATTCCCTATCAATGGTACAGAGTGTTTTGTGTTTTAATTTCGGATAATTATGATTTATCCCCAATTTTGTATTTCCCATCTTTTTGTAAGTGTCGAAGAGTTTACGGGATGGGGAGAAAAAGTTTAATCTCATGTTTCGATAAAACGCAAAGGATATCATTTCCAGATTTTTTTGTTTAAATTTGTTTATTTATCATCGTGGTGCCTCTGCATGCGTTTTAAAGGAAAATCAAAACAAAATTCATGATTTTTTACCACCTTCGTATTCAGAAATTCAATCAACATTTGTATGTGCAAACTCAAATTTACCAATGTTTAAGTATTTATTTTTAATTGGATTGAAATATGGAATTATAATTTTGGCGTTTGATATACAAATTCAGATTTTTTTTTTCATCTTTTTCATTGCTCTCGATGTAAAAAAAAATACATGTTTTCGTTTTTGTCTTTTTTATATTTACGCGTTAAAAATTAATAGTGTGTTTTAATTGTCTTATTGAGCGTGGAGTTAAGTATCAATTTAGTTTAAATACTGTTTTGCATAAAATTTTAAATTGTGAAAATCTTGATTTGAAATCCTTACTTATTCTACAACGTCTTGATTTTTCTTTTTGTATGATGAAATTTTAATGTTTATTGCAAGAATTTCGTGTGAACGAAACATGATACCTATATTGTTGGTGTGTTTTTAAAAAATGTTAATGAACTGTGGCGGAGCGATGAATTATTTAAGTCATATTCTCTTGTTGATAATCCTCATTCCACACCACTTTTGGAAAGAGGAATGATATCATTTAAAAAAAAAATGAGTGGAAAGACTTCTTCTTTTGAATCGTGGATTAGTAAAAAAAAATATGATTTATTTTTCAATAGTGAATTAAAAAATGTGAAATATGTGTGGGTTCATTATTTACCTATTGATGAAACGATGATGGGAATTATTAAATTTAAAAATCGAAAAACAGATGCAAGGGTTAGATTTTATTTTTTAAATTTGGAAATTGCTGATATTTTCCCTGAAAGTGTCAGACAAAACATTTCTGAAATGAATAAACTTATTCAAACAGTTGAAGTTGGGAAATTATCTTTGGGATTGTAATTATAAAAATGTAATAGAGTATTCCTTTTCAATATTTTCAAAAATAAAGACAGGTGAAATAGGTTCGAATTTTCAAATAAGCGACAATAAATTAAGTAATTCTATGTTAGATATTTTGAAACGTGAATTAATTTTTTCAAAAAATATGTAAATATATATATATATATATATATATATATATATATATATATATATATGAATATATATATGTATATATATATATATAGAGAGGATGAGTGTCATTTGTTTTTTAATGGTGGAAATGCTGTATAGCTAAAAGATGAATAAATATACTATTGTACCATATTTGATGAATGAGGATGATTCTTTTGTGCTGGATGTTTGTCATCAATTTATGAATTCGGAAAGAAATGTTGGTAATTTTCAAATTCCTCGTTCTCTTGGTGACTTTATAATTTTTTTTATGGCGATCTATGTTGTGAAGTATTTTGTTTTGGTCGATGTTGTTTTTCTTCTTGATTCAGGGATTTCTTTGAAAATTGTTGTCTGTTCATTGTGTAGACCGCGTCAGCCATCGACTTGTTATGAAATATATATTTTTATTATTATATATATTTTTATTTTCATGTAAAGAAAACGAAAAGTAGATTTTTTCAACCTCCTCACCTACAATATGAGTTTTCTGAGAAAGTGATGACACAATGTTTTTTGCACTTGTTTTCTCTGGTCAATAAAGCAATAATTGATGGTGCTGAAAATAAATTTAAGGAAATAATTTTCAATGTGGTGCAAAATTGTTTAATTGAAAACAGTATTTTTTATTCCTTTGGTTTTGTTGATTACTTATTTCATTGCATGAAATATTTAAACACATTTAAAGAGAAATCAAATGAGTTTTGTTCTTGCAAGTTCTTATTTCAACATATGTGCGGTTGTAAAATGATAGCATTGAGATATATGCAAATCGAGAAATTCTTAATTTGAAAAAAAATGAGTTTAAGTTATTGCAGCGATTGGCGGTTTTCGATTAATTTCTCAAAAATTCAATTGAAACAAATTGAAAAAATTTATATCAATCATCTTGAACTATTTGAGACTTTTTTTCCGCATTTTTGTTGATCGTGGAAAAAAGAAACAACTTATTGTTCAAAATGACAACTTTGGGTACTACTTAACTACGCAATATGCGAATAAGAACCATGTACAAGAATATGATTGATGGCAGTGCTAGTGAAAGCAGTGATGAATTTACATCGCGTATTCCAAGATCAAGATGCGGATCACCATTATTAGAAGCTGATGCAGCACTGAAAAAATCAGATGATTTAATAAGAAGTGCTGAGAAATTACGAAGAGCTAAAGACTATCCCTATTCACGTGTAGAAAGACGAAAATTATATAAATAAGTAATGTTTATGTTTCAAGAATTTTTTTTTGGGAAAATATTTACAAATAGTAGTAGTAATAACTTATAAAGTAAAACATTTTGAAAAACACCCAGGTATTTTTGGAGAAAAAGGAAACAAAAAGGGTTGGAGTTTAAAGTTTATAAATTCTTTGCTTTAAAATAAAGTTGTACAAACATGACACAAAGGGGTGGAATATTACCATTGTTATTAATGAAACAAATGGGAATGGGTGTAAAAAGAAAGCAAAAAGGTTTAAGCGGGTCGGCTTCAAGGAGATTGACGAATAAAATAAAACAAAGAGGTGGGATAATTAATGATTGGCCAATTTTTGGAAATCCTGGTCCCTTTCCCAATTATAATAGAATTCAACGAATTAAACGACGAAAAAAATTAGCACACTTTGCAAAAACACAAAAAGGTGGTTTCGGAAAAAAAATTGTTGGAAAAAGGAAAAAAAATATATAAAACAAAAAGGGGTGTTGGATCCATGGCAATGATGGCTCCAATGTTGGCAATGCCTCTTCTTTCTTCATTAATGGGGAAGTAATGAAGTTTAACGCGATCTGTTTTGTTAGCAAGTATTTGATGACCGATGACATTGATAAACTTGGAAAAAAATACATAGACAATTTTCTGGGTGCATATCCTGCTGATATTTTACCATTTAGTGAATTAAATAAAAAATGTTCATGGATATGGAATACAGATACAGCTAATAAACCAGGTCAACATTGGGTTGCAGTAAAAATAAAGGCGGGCAAAATGTTTTTTTTGACAGTTTTGGAATAAAAGCAGAAAAATACCAACAATTTTGGAATACATTCGCAAAGGAAAATAATTTACAATTGATTCACATTAATAACAAATTTATTCAAAACATGTTTACTGTAACATGCGAGATGTGGAGTTTATTACATCTTTGGAATGAATCGTTATTTCTGGAGGATAATGAAATATTTTTTGGTGTGAAGGGTAAAATTAAAAAAAAGAACAAGTAAGAAAAACACTTGAAAATGAAATGAAATTATTTGAAATATCCAAAAACAATTTTGACATTAAATCATTATATTAAAAAAAATGTAAAAAAGTAGAAAATAGTCAAATGTAAAACTTTTATTTCATTAATAAAAAAAATTAAATTATATACAATGTTGTGTCTTCATTTGGCATTATTTTTGTGCGACATCGTGCATTTGCATAGCTGTCAGGTTTCCCATCAAAAAACAAATACGAATTCTTTTTATCTTTAATGTCATTATATATTTCATCGAATCTTCTTTTTTCCATTCCTTTGCTTTTAGCCATTTGGTAAATAGGTTTTACATCTGTATGATTGATAAACACACAATGATAATGACTATTTTTTTTAATGTTGAAAGGACGTATTTATACCCGATATCTTGGCAGACAAATATCAATGACATGTCATGGTGATGACTATCGCGGCAAACTAAATTATTCAAATTTCTTTGATTTTCTGATGCTGTGCATGATGCAGTTGCCGAACCAACATGAACCATTAGATCATCTAAGATTAACAATGTTCTTACACCAAATTCATTTTTTAAATCATCGATTGTTGGGATACCTTTATCACAATCAATAAACTTTATATCTTGAAGATCGCTTTCATTTCGTTTTTCATAAATTTCTTTTCGAATTTCATCGTAAATCGGTTGAAAGGTGGTATAAAGAAAGACGATTTTATCAGGTGTCGGGTCAATCATTTCGTCGATGTTTGCAATTAGCTGTTTTATGAAATATGTCTTTCCACATTGTGTTGGTCCCGTAATGCACATCGTAAACGGATGGGAAAGGGGTAGCGTTACATTGGTTATCTCGTTTCGCTAAAACAAAAACCAAACGGAAATGATTTATAAGAATTTTCAATAATGTATCTTTTATTAAATGTGAATTTGAATTTTTTAATTTCGGGTAACACCATTACCTGTTGGCGATTATTTTGTAATTTTTCGATTATAATAAATATCGATAATTTGTTCTTTATTTTCCACACACCGTTTTATTGATTCAAAATTTTTTTTTTTGCTTCATTATTCAATGAAAAACCTTTTGCATGTGTAATCTCATCGCATTTAATTTCGCTCTTTTTCGACTTTTTATTAAAATACGAATATTCGTTTGTTAAATACGAATAACACTTTGGTCCGGTACTACAAAAACTTGTAATCCAAATTTCGCTACAATTATCCTTTTCCATTTCATCTGTTAAGTCGCCAAGAAAATTCCCAGTTTGAATAATATTTTTGTTTTTTTCAGTTTCAACAAAAAAAACAGAATCAGTATCATAATACAATACATTTTCACCTAATTTCTCTAATACATTATATAGTTCTAATCGAGCATAAGCGGTCACAAATGAAGCAACAACAACATTTCTATTATCCAAGTGAACAGATGTTGACTTTTTTCCTATGTGTTGTTCGCGCACAATTATCCGAAATAAAATCAATTGATGTTACATCGACGGTATTGTCGTTTAATAATTCGCATAATTCCATATATGAATTAATGAAATCAACAACAACGCTGTTATCATTTTGTGCCAATTTACCCCATAATGCGTTTAATAAAAATTTGGCAATTGTTCGTAATGGGATTTTTTTGCACTAATTTCTCTTTATTCAATTTTATTTTTTCAATTCTTTCGTATTCATTTATGAAGTGATTTAAAAGATTATCATTAATGTTTCCCTCTTCATCAAAACATTCTTTTGGAACTCCGCTACTTTCTTGTTTTATCTTTAAAAACGTGTTCACATATTCCCCGAAAATCTCTGCTGACCGTGTATAATCATATACTTCAAAAATTTCAATTATTTTATATCCCATGCCAATTGCTTTTTTAACTTCAACACTTGTCCATGTTCCACAAAGAGAGCGCTCGTCGACAGAATGCGAACAATTTATCGTTTTCTCAATTTTACATTGATTACACAGAGCAAAAATTAATTTCCCCTCAAAACGGAACAGCAAAACAGGAAAAAATAATTATCTTGGTGGTAATATTTTACATTTTATCAATCCGGTCATGTTATCAACATCAATGGATTTACATTGTTCTCGCAAGTAAATGTCAGGATGACCAATTGGAAATTTATTTTTCTTTTGCACATACGAATAAAGAGATGTAAAATCATAATACCGAATTTTTTCACCTTCCTTCACATCGTAATTTAAAAAAACAGGGCATGTTCGCCCACTAAAAAGGCTATCTCTTGGCTCAAGTGGTAAAAAGTTGAAACATTTTAGTTTCTCATGTGCAACTTTTCTTTCAGTTAACTTATTTTCAATTAGAAAGTCACATTCCCATTTTTCAATAACTTTATATCCGTGTGATAACATTAATTCTGTGAATCGTCTTGTTTTTTCTCGCAAATTAAAAAAACTTTCATTAGTTGTACTATTGAAACCTTCCAGCTCAAAACATTTTTCACATCCATGAAAATAACATCCGTGAAACTGATATACAGTGTTTGTGTTTTCATCAAAGCCATCAACATGTCGCCCACAAATTTGCTTTTCACCATTTCGATGCATTTTTGAGTCTGTTAAATTAGGAATAGAATTTAACCAACATAGTGCAATTAATGATTGATTGGTATTCCCTCGATATCCTTGTTTTGGAATTAACGCCATTTGATGTTTTTTTTTAAAAGTTTAACTTAAAAACCTTTAATGCAACACTTGCGATTGTTAGCATGGACGAATAATAATAAATCTCATCACGAAATACATATGTTGATTTACATTTCTTATTATACCAAGAATTAAATGCCTTTCTTTCTTCATCACCCATTTTTGTTAGGTCAAAAAATCGAACATCAATCATTGCACCTTTGTATTGTAAATCGTAAAAGAAGTAGGGGTGATACCCTTTGGTTAAATCTTCAAAACCTAAGCAAGTTGGAAATTTAGCTAACGACATATGCAAAAACAAGTAACTATCAAGAAATGTCGCATTAACAAAGGGTACATTTAATCGCATTACCTTATGCCCATTCATTATAACATCGGGAATTATTTCCTGTTCATTAATTAATTTTCGTAATAAAAAAATTGTGTCAAAACGACTTCCGTTGTGTGCAATCCAAATACTATTTCTTTGTTCAATTATAAAACTAATTAAGTCTGAAATAATATTATCTCCATTATTATCAAAAACATACTGTCTATATCCGCAAATGCAATTTGAACAATTTGCTTTTTTAATAAATGGATCCGCAAATTTTTCAGCATTCTCATCTTTCTTTTCACATCCTTGAAATTCCTGTTTTTCACAATTTTTCACAATATTGACAAACTTTTTGAACCACAGCATAGAAGGGGATCATTTCATCATTTTCATCAGTTTTTGTTTCGAAGACAAAATAATAACATCATTTGTTATGCGTAAAATGTTACCATTATTATCAACCCTCGTGTCGAAAACAATCTGATTAAAGTACTTATTGGAGTAAACAACAAGATCAACATTTTCCTGTTTTAGGTAATTCTCATAGACTGACTCATAATTTGATCCTAAAACTTTCCCGACGGGTAGGTTAATTTTTTCGTAAATATCATAAATATTTTCTTCCGTAAAAACATTAATCAATTTATTATCTCTTCTAAGTAATTCAAACTTTTTTGGGTTTCTCAAATGTAAAAGGGCAGTTAGTAACGCCACCCCAAAACAACATCCTGAAATTTTGAAATCAACACAATTAATTTGATATGCACCATGCGTGTACATTCTACCATTTTTTTTTGAAAATTGAACACGTGCACCACCTGAATCGTCTTTCCTCTTACCCAGAAACGTGTAAGTTTTTGATTTTCTATTATTTTTAGTTTTTTTTTTCCGTTTAGCTTTTACATGTTCCGGTGAAAATATAGAAATCGAAACCGATGTTGTCCACCCTTTTGCAACTGCATTATCTCCACTTTGCATCATATTTGAAAACGTATCCAAGAAAAATTGCGACGACAATTCACTCAATTTCACAACAGGTGTTGAAAACGGGTATGAAGGCGCATTTAAAAAAACAAATCGCGCATAGTCATTATCACTTGTGCTGTTTAAACGTGCGACACTCAAAAGCGCTTCAAAAAGTTCTTTTAAACGATCAATAAAATCAAAGATACTCATGTCTTGAATTCTGGGTACATTAACTACATACGTTAACGTTTTACTTTTAAATTTTTCATATTTTTTTCTTTTTTCATGAATTTGCTCCAATGAAAATGACGTATTATATTTGCTTTGTAAAATTTCACGATGTTCAGTTTAAAGCACTTACTAATCTTCTCACATATCTTCAGATAAATCATTCATCATTTTTTCATCAATTATACGGAAGAAACAAAACAGCAGCAATTCGGTAAATTCTTTTTTTCTTTTTCTTTTTCTTGAGTGTTTCTGTCCTCTTCAGTCACTCCATCAGGAATATCTAAATATCATTTTTTAATAAATTTTATGTAGTTTTTATAAATTTAGTTAATTCTAGATTTTTTTATTATCCATTTTTATGCATGTACCTATTTCAGCATTAGGCGAATGATCAACCACTACACAATTGGATTTAAATGTCAATAAAGGATCTTTTGCCTTAAAACACACACTTCCCATATCTTGTTAACATGGATATTGTCCCTACAATTGAAGTTTACTTTACACAAGGGGATAAGTATACTACGTTCGATGTCGAAGACAATGATGAGACAATTCGTATATCACCTTTTATATTCTTCAATATTATCGATTTTTACGAAAGAGATGATAATGTAGTAAATTTTATTCCTCCTGAAATTCTAAAAAATAGATATAAGATGATGCAATTAAAAATTCCAGATATTAGCAGCAACGTTAAAAGCAAAATTGAAAATATGATAAAATTTATAGAAAATCATTTTGACAATTATTTCGGGATTAAAATTATTTACTAAAAAAATTAAGAGAAAAATGGGTGTAACAAAAAAAATTAAAATCCAAAATGTCAAATGCAAAACAAATGCAAAAAAGAACAGCGAAAACATGAAAAGGAAAATAATCTCTGAATGAAAAAAATCCAGTATTGCCGATGCTACAAATGGTTAATTCACTTTTAAAAAACGGATCAACAAAAATATGTTTATTGCAAAATATACAGGGAAAAAAGAAACAGAAGAAACATCGACATGATGGAAAAAACAGAGCAGCACCGTGCATGATTTGCAATGGGAATAAAGCAAAAAGCAAATGCATAGATGCATACAAAACAACACATGGCGCACCACGTTATGTGAACGACGAAAAAAAGGTGGAAAACCGATTAATTCAATCATCACAAGAGATTTGAAATTGTATTAAACCAGAAAAATTCCAAGCAATACGGAATTATTTACCTCCTACGGACGTGATTAGCTACTGGCCTGGAATAATTTACAATGAAATATAAATCAAAGGGAAGAAAAAAAATACGCAATATTATCTTTGCAAAACGAAAATTCACAAATCACTTAAGAAAAAAGATGGGAAAAAAGGTTTAATCCGTACTTTGCGAGATTAAATAAAACTATACAAAAGAAGACAAAAAATGCTACAATAAAATCACCGTTTATTATGCAGAAAGGAGGAGGAGGGAAAAAAAATAAAATAGAATACACAAGAGACTTATAAAAAATCAATTATTCATGTACCGTATTTTTAAGATTTGATTAGGTGAAGAATAACATTATAACATGAAGTATTAACATTTCGTCAGCTCAAACAGGAAGTTAAACCTTTGCCCTTTTTTAATTTAAATCTATTTTGGCGCCATTATAAATATGGAAATATTGAAATAAATTATCCAAAAAACAAAAAATCGTCGATCTGTGTCTTTAAGATTGCCATAAACCTTGCCTTCGGGAAATAACCTTCCGGAGAAATAGCGCTTTTACCTTCGGGAAATAACATGACTGAAAGTGCGAGGAATTGCGTTTTAGAGACCCTAGTAATAAAAATTTACTAATAAAATTTAAAAGTTCGGGGGGATGCCCTAGAACCCCCGCTCTCTCACCCCTTCATTGTTCGTATTACCCCCCACCCAAAGAAGGATCGTAATTTCATTTCTTCCATTTGCAATTTTTCCCCCTTTAGCTTCAGGCAACTTTGCTTCGAAGATATCACCCCTTTTTAATTGAAATAAGTCTGAATTTTTTTGCACTCAATAGAGAAATATACCATTCAATAATTGTTTTTGCAACACCGCCTTTATTAATAACTGAAATAATGTCATCATTCATACCATTATTTCCATTATCAAAATGCATGAAAATTGATTTTAAGCGATCGCAATGATGAGTATGACTTGCCATTATAAAAAATCAAAGGATATATCACAATCATCATCCTTTTTATAAGTACATAGAAAATAATTATTCATCATTAATATTATCAAAAAATGTCCCCTCCATTTCAATGCGTTCTGCTTTTAAAACTTTATAAAGTTTTTCACCCCATCGTTTTTGTTCTTTTGTATCATTATCTAAATGAGAGAGCGAGCAAAACCATTCCTCTTCATTTTCATTAACCTTCATAAATTCCCAATTAATAAACGAGGATAATTCTTCAAATTCCAATTCAGCATGTTGATAAAGTTTTATTGCAATCGTTCGTGCAATTTTATCATTTGCCATAAAAAATATAAAGAACTCATCTGAACTTGCCATGACAAAAAATGTTGGGCAAATGAACAAATAAAAAACAAGATTTCATTTAAATATATTTTTTGAAAAAAATTACAATTTTAATCTTTCCAACACCATTTTCAATCTTACATTTCTTTTAAAGTCACAGTATTCCATGATTGTTTTGAAATTTTACAATGTCTCTTTAATCTAAAATTAGAGTGTGTACCAACTTTACAATGATTGAAAACATTACAATACATTGAAATGCAATGCCAATTAAGCATATAACAATTAATTTCACTTTTATCACAAATTTCAAACAACTTTGAAAAAACGGGATACATTTGATTCATATCACAATAATATTCTTTAACAGATAAAATACAAATGAAATTTATTTTCTCATATGAATAAAGAATCCAAACATCTGAACACAAAAAAGCAATCCACATCATTCCACCCGCATGCATAATTAATTTGTAAAAATCTAATTCGCTATAATTACGAATTCTATATTCATAAACCACTTCTCTAACCCACAACCCATTTCTGAAAACATTTATTGTGCCCCATCTAAGTTGATCTAAATTCGATTTCTCAGTTATATCTTGTATCATAGATCGTAAAACTAAGTATTTTAAAGTAAATTGTTTTACCTCGTTTCTCCAGAAGACCTGACTTGCTAATTCACGAAGTGATGGAATCATGAAAATGATTTTGCAGATGACAAAGATAAGCAATTCAATCACTCATCTTTCCAACCACAATGGCAATACACTTTTCAAACAATTTTTAAATCGCTGATCGCACCTCCTAGCATGAAAATAGTCCTTGTAGAATTTCCACCAATTCTCTTTATACAAAGGACTCTTGCTCATTTCTTTTTTAATTGACCAAATTTGAAAGGAATAAGCATGACCATCATCACTTTCTCAAGTCGTTGACTTTTTTTCAACTCTATGCTCCCCATCTTTAATGTTATTACACGAATGACCATATAAATACATGCCTTTATTTTCATAATATGATAAAAAGCAAAGATAATTTTCAAACAAAAATTTTCCATAATCCTTTTGCTGTTCATACTTTAAAACAGATGTTAAATTTTCCATATCGAAAACATATCTATTTTTCAATTCTGACTTTACTAACAAATGTGTTAAGCGAATTAACCCTGGAATTTGAATGCGGGTTTCCTTTGGAAAACTTGAAAAATTATCAGCTAAAAAAACTTGAAAAATTTTAAATGTTCCATCTAAAGGAAAAGCATATGAATCCAAATTTTCATCAAAAATGTATTTTGAAATAGGTTTAATCGATATAACTTTTTCAATATGTTCGTTTGAAAAAATATGAAAGGGAAAAAACATAACACATTTTTTAAAATTTTTATAACTGCAAACAAAAACAAACTGAAACTCTTCATAATTTTCAATTTTATGTATCCAATATTCAAAATTTCCAACTTGAGTAAATGATACAAATCCTTGAACTTCATTACTTCTTTGAATTTCACGAACTTTTCTTTCAAAATCATCCTCTTTCCACCCAAAATAAAAGGGTAATGCATAAACACAATGATCAAAACAATGACGCAATTGCTTTTTTTTCATATATTTATCCAATGGTTTCAAATTAATGCAGGATCAGCTAACTTTATACATGCATTTCCACTCATTTCTCCTCAAAATGTATACCTGGACAATCAAGCACCTTGAATATATAACCCTTTTACCTTTTCAAATTTATCAACTCTTTGAAGTTCATTAAATACAAATAAAGTAAAACAATAAACCTCAAATCGAGAACAGTGAAATGGTAATCCTCGAGAAAATTTTCCATGACAAAAACATGATTTACTTTTCATTTCAAAAATTTGTAATTGCTTTTCATATTTTGAACAACCAAACAGTTCAAGATTAATGCATTCAAGAGAATAATAAGAACATAAATCGTTTTCAATATGCCCACCCTTAAAAGCAAAAACAAATGTATCATCGAAAAACGTTTAAAAATATTATGAAATTCATGCTGAGTTATATCAGAATAAGAATACTTTTTTCTCAAAAATGGTAAACCATGTATTCTGTTTGAAACATATGAAACTGATGAGAAATCATGATCACTCAAAAAAACACCAGGGTGATAAACATAATAAGTATGACAAATCATATCACGAACAGAAAAAATGCTGACCTCAGCATAAAGATACCTTTCACTAATTCGCCACCCATCAATATCTATAATATGTGTCACTCTCTTAGTCTCTTTAAAATTTCTTCTTTCCTTTCATTAATGTCTTTAAGTTGAACTACTGAATATTTATTAATATGTTCACAAAAATTCATTGTTTACCCTATCATTTAATACTCAAGCGTATTATAACCTTTCAGGACGACATGTTCCGGCCTCTGCATTCACAAGTACCATACTCAAAATAATGTCTTCCATTAGTTTGCTTTATTTTGAACCAAACAAAAAGAAAATCATTTCTCTTTTTTCTCCGATTTATAACTTTACAATTTTACATCTTAAAGTTTTCTTAGCGGCAACATGTAAATGACAAATCCGACATCGTCTGCGTAATTTCATAATTGCAAGGGTAATCTTTGTCAGTTTTTAGATCTTTACGATAAAAAAGCTCCCCATCAAATAAGCGACTAACACTTGTTTCCAAAGCTAAATACCCCGTATTTCCAAATCTTTCTTTCCACATTAAATATACTGTATGAAATCTTTCATTAATGCAAAAATGATCATCTCGAAGATAAAACCCATCCTCATAGGTAAAGTGATCGTTTCATTGATGTTTGATAAACAATCGGTACAAGTATGTAAAAGAATAAATTTGAATTTTATCACAAAAAAAATTAACTCCACCGTAAACGGAAAATAACGAAAATATGTATGTAAAGCCAAACGGGAGAAGACAATAATATTTTTTTTTCAACTTCAAACATTGGTCATTCTCATACTCAAACAATTTTACAACTTTATTAAAATCACACAATCCCATTCTAAAACCTTTAAAACGAGAATCAATATCTTTTTTAATTTGACGTTCTTCAACAGCCGTTAAAAGCTCAATTCGGAAATCACGATCTGGAATTTCACAAAACGAAATAAGCTCTTCATCCTCGCGTAAAAATGGAAAGGGAATCCCACTTCGAGAAAAAAAAGCAGAATCTAAATTACCATAATATATATTAGGTGCTTTCACAGGGTAATAACCGGAAGAAGAGTAATAAAAACTGTAAATGTCATATGACTTTTCTGCTCCTCTAAATAATTCCGAACGTCTATAAAGAATAGACATTTCCCGCCGCCATCTGGAATAACTTTCAGCAATATGTTCCCGCATTTTATTGACACCATATTCATGCATCAACATAATTCTTCGAGAACACACCATATCATTCATCACGCTAAAAAAATCAATTTAACTCAGTCAAATAGAATATCCCATTATACACATCGTTTCAACATAATTCTTCAAGAACACACCATATCATTCATCACGCTGAAAAAGATCAATTTAACTCAACCAAATAGAATAATCCAATTATGCATCGTTTCAACATAATTCTTCCAGAACACACCATATCATTCATCACGCTAAAAAAATTATCTAATTAACTAGAACAAAAAAATTATCTAATTCCGCATCGTTAAAAAATTAAAAAACTCAAATATTCTACCACAAAATATTTTGTAACTTCGATTTTTTTATGAAAAGGGGCGGGACTTATCATTTCATAAGAAAAAAATCCAAAAATTTTCTTCATTCGCAACATGGCACATTCTACTGCACAACCAACAATTGGGAACATCGACCCATTGAAATTATGGAACGAATTTATGGCATATACGAAAAGTAAAATGCAAGAATCCCAAGACATTCGCCTACCATCAACTCAACCTCCGCAAGAACAAACACACGAAATTCGAGATCAGCAACAATTCAACGATTTATCCTTCCTAAACTCACCAATTTCGCTTCCTTCCTCGTCCCCTCCCCTTTCAAACCACACACTTTTATCACCGCGAACAATACCAAACCTACTTACCTCAAGTTCACCAGCTCGAAATCCAACCCCAAATCAAGTGATCAAACAAACTATTGAAAAACATTCGGATGAGATTAGTAGCGATGTGGAAAGTCTGTTTGCGGAAATTAGTGATTTAAAACGATATGGAAAGTCTGTTTGCGGAAATTAGTGATTCGGATGATGAAATCGAAGAAGAAGATGAAAACGAGAAAATGGAATCAAACAAGCTAAACGAAGAATTAAAAAAAATAAAATCGGAATTCACAGAACACAAACTTCGTTTATGCTCAACCAAAGGGTATACAAAAAAAACAACCAAAGTCTACTCGCAAAATAGAAATAATTACCCGATATAAGTGTACGATCAACATTCCTTCTCAGCAATTGCAAATCTCTCCTGCGAACTTCAAGATCGCCTCAGTGAAAAAAAAAGATACTTAAAGCAATATACAATATTAATCAAGGTATAAATTATGTGAGACACCGAAATGAACTAAAAACAAACCAATTAAAGAAAAAAGTTGTAAAAAAATAATATCATTTTTTATTCAAGTTGTACATATAAATATAACCTCATATCATTACTCTTTTAATAAATCTTTATATTACAATGTGTGATCCTGTGATTTCATTTCGCGAAGACGAAGGCGAATTTGAATACTTCTTTTTACAAATGCAATGCGAAGAAAAGGAATTTATAGAAGAAATAAAACAAATCTTCCTACAAAAACACGAGACAAATCTATCACTCTTCAATGAAATTATCGTTGTCGCATACAAAGAAGCTGAAAAATACTTCATCAATTTTTGCATTCAAACATACTTCCCAATCACAATGAAAGATTGTGAACATGAGATCAACGAAAAAATTATTTCAAAAATATACGGTATTAAAGGTAGCATTATTGCAAAACAGGGAGAACTAGATAAAGCCGAACAGTTCAAATTCTGCTACCCGGATCATTTAAAAGCCGTGGATTTTGTCAGACCTTTTAAGAGCTAGTACTTGGATCAAGTGTGTGGACAGCGAAAAACCAAAGAGAAATCAAACTAAAAAGTCGACAATGAATGAATTTAAAAACAAGATCAACTTTAAAAGGGATAGTGAAACCACATTGGAAGAAGACGTTAAAATGAAGAAACTATACTACGGAACATGCTACAATCATGAATTTAAATAAATTAATCCGGGCACATGCATTATAACAACTTGCTATGACACACGCTGCATTGAAAACACCTCAGCTTTAAACACGGAACATCAACATATTATTTCAACTAAAAAATCATTTGAGATGGTCTGCAAAAACGAACAAAATGCATATTATCCGCTTGACACAGAAAAACTCTTTAAATTTATAGAATTCATGATTGAAAATGAAACAAACTTATATCACACAAATCTTTCGCGAACACAATATTTCAACCTACTTCTACTCTTATCCGAATATGAGTTTGAGCAAAAAAATAGCTGCGATTGGATGGTTCAGTTGCTAAAGGCATATGATGATATCGATTTGGAAATAGATGAATATCGCTGGAATTGGTTCAATGCGTGGAAATTGCAAAATAAACCAAGCGCAAAACAATTCCTGATGAAAAAAAGGGGAAAAAAATCATGGAGTAATTTCACAGATTGTATGATGATTTCAACAAATGATGACCACGCCCTACCAGCAGTAACGCCGCCAGAAAGAAAAAAAACGAAAATTGAAAAACCGCGAAAATATTCATTAAGAAAAGGAGAAAAATGTTTGTGGAAGTAACGGACACATAGTTTATAAGGATAGTAAAACAAACGGACATATCATAATATCGAAAAACATTCCGTAGAATAGAATATATAAGACAGAATGGTAATGGCCGTACTATATAAATTAACCTTTCTTTATCATGGAAATCAAAACACAAGCACAACTTTCAATGAGAACAATTTTATAAAACTTATAAATAAATTAAAACTAGAAGGCGCGATTGAAGAAAGCAAATACGATCTCTTTCGCAACTTTATCATCATAGAAGAAAACAGAACAATATTGCTTCTCGAGAAATACGCAAGAAAAATCATATCAAGAAAACAAAAGGTACAAAAGAACATTAAAGACAGGAATCTTTCAGCAGTAAGAATATCAAAAACAATCAATGTATAAAGATTATATTGTAACATCAGTACTCTTTATAATAATATTGGCAATGTATATGAGATATATTATATAATACGTAAAAAAACTATTCCTATAAAAAAGGTGTTAAAATAATACTAAAAAAAGTTCAATTTGTCCTTAACCGAGTACTGAATCTTTGCGGCACAGCCATAGCGTATCCACGCCTTCGTTATTTAACCAATGCACACGACCTTGATTAAACCCTAAACAACACATCATGCTTTAAGGTTTTAAAAATAAAACTGCCTATACATATAGTCTTATGGGCAGCTAGAAACCAACCTTAATATAATATTTGTTCAATTTCTTCTACTTGTTCCGTGGTCAAGTAGGCGCGCATTTGCTCGAACGAACATCTCTGGCTACATATCCACATGCAACAACACGGTATCCGACGCATTCTAGGTCTGTACTCTCGCCTTTCTTGAACCAATGCACCACCCACCGACACTCCTCGTCTTCACACCGTCTCATTTTCTTTATTCTATTGATTTTCATAGTAAATTGTTCCAACAACTCCAATAATTTGATATTAATTCTGGACATGAGTACCGATCAAACAGCGCTTCACTTGCAATGCGAGATTTAGTAAACACAGTTATATTTTATCACGACAGTGATATCCGTCAACGCATCGATTTTCTCAATTTTTTCCCACCTTCAATCGATTCGCATTAATGTCGTTTAGCGAACATAATCAACTAATATTAATATCACGCGTAAGTATTATTACACCTCTAAGCACTGAACCCGCGGCGCACTCTTTTTTGACATTAATCGCATTTTTTTGTCTACACGTACACTGGAATGCCACTGTCACCGATCAACGCATCGGTTTTCTTTTCTCCTCACTTTTGAATCGCATTAATCTCGTTTGGCAAACATAATGAACTCATATTAATTAGTATCATAACCCGCGGCGCGCTCTTTTTTGACACCCGGCTAATCGCAATTTTTTCGTGTACACATACACTGTCTTATTCTTATTGACCTTCATGACAAATCGTTTAATCACCTGCAATAATTTCATATTCATTTCGCAAAAAAGCATCAAACCAGTGCTTCACTTGAATTGCAATGCGAGATTTACTAAACAGTTTTATTTCATCACGTCAGTGATATCCGTCAACGCATCGGTTTGGCTCAGGTTTTTTCCCACGTTTAAATCGCATTAATCTGGTTTGGCCAACATAATGAACTAACATAGGTATAACGCATAATTATTATTAAACCTGTGAACTTTATTGACCTTCATGACAAATCGTTCAACAACTACAATAATTTCATATTCATTTTGTAAAGAAGCATCAAACCACCGCTTCACTTGCAATGCAAGATTTACCAAACACAATAGTTTTATTATATTACATCAACGCATTTTTTTCCGTCTACACCGATTTACTTCGTCTACACTGGAATGCCATCGTCACCCATCAACGCATCGGTTTTCTTTTCATCTCGCCTTTGAATCACATTAATCTCGTTTGGTAAACATAATGAACTAATATTAGTATCATGCATAAGTATTATTAAACCCGTTCTCCCCTGGGCGAATTTATTCGCGCGAACAGAAAAAAAGTAGGAAGCGATTCCACTTTTTCGCAGCGAATTTATCCGCAAACCGATTATATCACCGGATTTCAGATATCACTTTGTGTCCAGCGAAAAAATTCGCCTAGTGGAAAACGGGCTTTAAACGTGTAAACCCGCGACATGCTCTTTTTTGACACTGATCGCAATTTTTTTGTCTTCACATACACTGGAATGCCATTGTCACCCGTCAACGCACTTTTTCACAGTCTCATTCTCTATATATTTTCATGACAAATCGTTCAACTAACTCCAATAATTTCATACTCATTTTCGCAAGAAAGCATCAAACAACCGCTTAACTTGCAATGCGAGTTCTACTAAACACATTTTAATTTTACTACGCTATCGTTACCCGTCAACGCTTCGACTTTTTCCCCCCACCTTTGACCCGTATTGAGGTCTTATGTATTAAGTATCATGAACATATCACGCATAATACACGTGTGAACAGGCACACTCTTGTGTTTTTTGACACTGATCGCAAATTTTTCGTCTTCACATACACTGGAATGACATGGGGACACGTCAACGCACTTCTTCACATCCTCTGTTGTTTCATCCTCTTTATTTTATTGATTTATATGACAAATAGTTCAAGCAACTCCAAAAATTTCATATTCGTTTTCGCAAGAAAGCATCAAACAACCACTTAACTTGTAATTCGGCTTTTACTAATCACATTTTAATTTTACTACACCATCGTCAACCGCGACAGTGATCGGATATTTTCCCTCCGCACCTTTGACCCTGCTATGACGTCATTCGGCGAACATGACACCACCATCATCACGTGCATAAATATTAGCGCGAAGTTCAAATTCACTCAGTCGGCTCAACCAAGGCTTCGGGTAACATCTCCTTCGCTCCGTCACCACACGCTGATGTGTGACCTGTTTACCATTAACTTGATTTAATTAAGTTAATATCTTTAATACAGGTCACATGACACGCAAACGTGAACCAGCACACTTCCTTTTTTTCACACTGATCTCATTTTTTGAACAATCTGGACGGTTAATGTTATGGTACCCCCGTCCGTAGAGCATGATTTCTTGCGTAAACAGGATGTGACGTCACTTTTTGTAATACTAAAATATAATAAAAGTGTGCTGGTTCACGCTCCCCCCCCAAAAAAAAAAAATCACATCTACTACTACGGGCTCTACCACAATGGGCAGATCATTAGTTTGTGCCTCAATGGGCTCTACCACAATGGGCAGATCATTAGTTTGTGCCTCAATGGGCTCCACCACAATGGGCAGATCAATGTTTGTCACCCTCATAGGTGATGTTGTTGCTTTTTGCTGCGTAAGCAGCTTATTGCCATTTTTTGTGTGTCAATGTCTACTTCAATTGTGTTATTTTGTCCCTCAAAGGGTTCCACAACAATGGGTAAATCACTATTTGTCATTGGAGATGTAGTTTTTCCCTGTACAGGACATACCTCATACGAAAAACCATTTGACATGTTCGTGCAATATGAAACACTAACATATGTTGCTAAGTTTTCCACAGACAAAAAATCTGCACCTGACGGTAAGACTATAAAGCCCTTATTAAGAGCTTTTATGTACATTTTGTCCCCTTGTAATAAGACATTATTAAATGTAATCTTCGACCACAACGATAAGGGAAAATTCCGGGCCGTAAGAAGCGCCGGTAAACTCATAAAAGCACATTGTTTACCTCTCGAGTAAATACTAAAAAGTTCATCACCTTGATGGACATCCGCAGAAAAGAAAAAAACCATACTTACCTTGTATTTTAGGGAAAATTTTGTTCAATAACTTGGCAGTTTGCATTCGCACTCCAGCACATCGATGTTGCACCAGATTGCACACGCGTTACAATTTAGAAGATATAATCCGTACGTCCCCCTTTAATTTTTTAAACATACGCACGCTTAATTATTCCCCCGGAACAAAAATCTTTCCGGACAGACAGGAACGAATCCAAATTTCGACAATACATAAATGCGCGCAAAATCCTGGGTCGAGAGCAACTACTCAAAGTCATTTGGTTACTACTGGAAGAATTGGAAATCAAAGCGTTGAATAGTTTTGTTGATAGTCCGAGGTTTTATTACAGATTTGTGGATGACACGATCACAGCACTGAAGAAATCGCAGATTTCTAACTTCCATGACCATTTGAACACTCAAAGTGATCACATTAAGTTTACAGTGGAGAGATATAATAAGAAGGAAGGCCTTGCGTTACTTGATACGCTAAATAAAGTTAGTGATGATGGTATGATCCACACAAAGGTACACTGAAAGCCGACGCATTCGGATCGATATTTACCGTTCGATTCCCATCATCCAAGGCAGCATAAGAATGCGGTTGCGAGGACACTCTTTATGAGAGCAGTTGGCGTATGTAATGATGCGAAGGAGAAAAAGCAAGAAGAGAAACGAGTATATAAAGTTTTGAGAGGCAACGGTTACCCTAAAGAAATGTTAACGAGAATTTGTAGGGAAATTGGAAGTGGTAATTTATCAGTGGGCGATGCTGAACAACCAACAGACCTGGATAAGGGCAATGGTTTAGTAGTCCTTCCGTATATTCAAGGTACAACGGAACGATTAAAACGGACATTAATTAAAAACGGATTTAAAGTTGCAATGAGGCCGGTATGCACGTTGAAAAAACAGTTAGTAAAACCAAAGGATGTATTATCAATCCAAGAACAGACAGGGGTGGTGTATAGCATCCCCTGTGCGGGCTGTGATGTAGAATACATTGGTGAAACAGGACGAGCTTTTGGAACGCGAGAGAAGGAACACAAGGCAGCAGTCCGTTTGGGGAAGATTGAAAAGTCAGCTTTGGCTAAGCATGGGTATGATTGTGAGCATGGTATAGCATGGAACGATTCAAAATTATTATGTAAAGAGAGCAGATGGGCGCAACGTAAATGGAAAGAAGCATGTATGATTGAGCAATCGGGTAACAGTATTTCGAACAGAGATAATGGTAGGATACTTCCTGATGTTTATAAGCCGATTTTAAAGAAATAAGAACTATGAACTATTGTCATTCTTTAAACAGAGAGTACTGTGTTATATAATTGGGCTTTTGGTACCCTTCCTCTTAGGTTTTAACTTTTTAACTTATATTATAATTATTAATGTATGCACATTTGTAGACCGTATTTAAGGCTAGAATTTGTTTTACGCCAGTTATTCCCTGATGATGGACGCGTTCGTCCGAAAGCTTAGAAAAGTTTGCTTTTAATATTTTACTAGTGTAACATAATATATATGTTTTTAATCATGAGAGTTCCGAGTAACATAACTACATTACAGTATGTATAATTTTGTGTGTGTCACCTAATTTTCAAGGCTTAAATCACCAAACAGGAAAAAGCAGAAGTGTTATTCATAAAACCAACCTGAAAGGTGCAGTAATTAAGTAGTAAAAAAGGAAAAGGATGAAGTTTTGTTTCACACATTAAATACATTGGTTGTAGATCCACCAGACCCTTCCTTCATATGTAGTATACCCCCAAGATGTGTGATGAGTAACAGAGCATTCATTAGGGCCATTTATACGAGTGAAAATAAGCAGGGGCCTAAATAAGCCGCGGCTTAAATAAGTCGCGAAGAGTCGTATAAATGGACAATTTGTTCGCGACTAAAATAAGCCGCGGCCTAAATTAGCTGAGGATTCAGGGCTTGTCCAAAATAAGCCGCGGCTAATTTAAATCGCAAAGCTTCAGTATAAACGCTTTCGCGACCAAATTATACTTCAAAACATGGCGTCCAGTATCGACTGCATAGACGTTCCTGCCGTTACCATTGCAAAAACAGGCTCTTGCCCGTCTGTAGTCACGCCAAAAGCTAAGCGAACGACGTGGCCACAGTCAGAAGAAAGGCAGTTTCTTGTCATATGCGCAGAAAATGCAATTGCTGAACAACTGGACAATTGTGTCACTTCTGCTGGGGTATGTGCTCTTTCAACTTTTTCTCCCAGTATTATTTACAACTTAAAAACACACAGACACAAAAACAAAAATATAACAAGCTATCGTAATCAGCAATAGAAATAACATTTGTCATTTGAAAGGCAGCTAATGCAACAAAATTAAATGTTTGTTGAGTTTTCATTGCCATTGGTTTTGTTGATGTTGTTTTAATATTTTATTTGTGGAGTTTATATAATTTCGCTCATATAACTTCCAGAGGCGATTGTACTTCAACACTTCCTGTGTTAGTGCAAGCTTTGTGGCCAAACCAAGTTCGGAAGTGAAAAGATAACGCAAAATCGCTCTTTTTCTCAACAGTATCGCTCTCTGCGTTGCTTTTTTCCTTGTGCGAGCCATGTCACAGTTCCTCTGTGGCCATGTTTACAAATATTGCGACGTCAAATTGCGATAGCGACTTGCGAGAGTCGTTTATACGACGGTTTGTGACCAATCACATTCATTTTTTTAAAATGCCGTATAAACGCAGTCTTCGCGACTTATTTAAGCCGTGGCTTATTTAGGCTGCGGCTTATTTTCACTCGTATAAATGGCCCTATTGTTGACACTTCAAAGCTCAAAAATCATGATGTCCTTGCTGATGACTGTGGGTCTTGGATAAATTACGGTCAGCATCAGTTCTTTTATCAGATCAACGAGGAAGGAGTATATGAAAGGGTAGGCAGGAGAGCATCATTTGATACTAGTAACCTCACCAGAAACTGGTTAACTATACACAGGCGTTACTATGATCACAAGGATTCTCGCAACGCAACTGGAGCACAAGATTTTCATCGCATTGTCTCATTTGTCACAGGTAGGTATTGTAAAGGAGTACATAACATATTATCCATGTAACAAAAAGCAACTGCATGCACCCATATCCTTAACGTAGTAGCAATTTAGTATTACAATGGTTGATAAAGGTTTCTATATACCCGTAGAGGAAGCGCCAAATCAGTGTTGTGTGTTAAGGCCAGCGCACACTAGAGCTATGTGCTTAGCAAAAAGTCATTCGTGGCCATCGGCGTAAGCCAGTTGCTCTCGTGTGCGGGCTACTTTTCCGGCGACTTTTGGCACGAATGACGTAAGTCACTAGAAAAGTCGCCCGCACACGAGAGCAACTGGCTTATGCCAATGGCCACGAATGACTTTTTGCTAAGCACATAGCTCTAGTGTGCGCCGGCCTTTAGCCTTTCTTGCCTTGCATTGCAAGAACAAAAACTTTACTGTTTTACCAGGTTTTCAGGATCAGACTCAAGTTTGACTTAGACTGCAAGCCTCATTCAATTTCTCATCAAAGTCCGTTTATTTGGTCAGTTAAGACGCAGTCAAAACAACTACCATATTCAAATATCTTTGCTACTACTTGACAACATTATCAGATTACGTTATAAACTGTTACTTTCAAATGACAAAACTTTGGGTGTTCCAAACTCAAGCAGGGAGCGCAGTACTGCATAAAGCTTAAACAAATATTTTATCGAACAGTGAAATGGTGTTGCCATAACTACAATCTCTTTACTAGGTCCCTTTTATGTAAAATCAATATGAGTTGTTTTCAACTTAAAAGTACAAGTTTCACGTCTTGCTAGTGATAAATTTCTAGTTTCCACTTCAGTCGTTATGGCAAGGCTAGTTTTCCACTTTAATAGTATTGTTGCATAACGTACCGCATTCTTCGTGCAGAGGTCGTTAGTTCTTGTTTAATTAAAGGACAATGGCAATCAATTTTTTTATTGTTTAATGTTATATGCTATCTCTTTTGGTTGCGAAGTTATACGAGTTTGAAAACATAAAACATGCGCCATTGTGAAAAAATATAGATTGCTGATTCAGCGCAAATTATGACGTTATTGGATGGGTTGTGGATGTTTTCAATATTCAAATTCATCATAGCTCAGTTACTATTCATTCAATTTAAATAAAACTTCGCACACATATAGTATAAGACGGGACACATTGAAAGACATGTCTAATTTTGTAGCTATGGCAACAGATTCATTCCTAGGTCCCTTGTGCCAATTTTGTAATATGGCTTAAAACTTGCTAACAATAAGATAACAGAATATAAGAGTTGTGCTAACTATAAATACAAAAGATGAAGATTTTCGCTGAATCAGCAATCTATATTTTTTCAAAATGGCGCATGTTTTATGTCTTCAAACCACTTTCAAACTCGTATAATTTCGCAAACAAAAGAGATAGAACATTAAACAGCCATTCGGTCTATTTTTGCATGATCTTTCCAATGAGAAAATAAAAAATTTGCTTGCCATTGTCCTTTAATTTTCACAAACAAAGCAATATGCAAAGGCCCAAATTGGAAGCATTGGTCAGCGAACAAATTTATTTTTAAATGATAATAATTAGGAGTTTAAAAAATGAGATGGAATTAATTAGCAGTTAATTAACAAATTAATGTCCCACCAAAGATTTTAGAAAGGGCCATTCTGAAATTGGTTGCATTGTTAAACATTTCGATGAGTTGTGGAATGACGTTGTCATTCAACATATTAAGATAAGCATTGCCGATGAGCATTGCCATTCAACATATTAAGATAAGCATTACGGCAAAAATGGTTATTGAGTATTCTGAGTTTGAAAACCAGTCTCATGTATAAATCATATATTACTCGTGTATTAATGTTGTAAGTTTTTGTTGCATGTCCTACCGACGGTTTGTACCGTCCTTTGTTTGTTTGTTCTTGCGTGTACAATAAAAAATATTGATATTGTTATTAACAGGGTTGAGTGTGCCAACAGCTTATTAAGCAGTGAAACTGATCACAAAGAGTCTTCTGTGGACAAATTTGTAGCATCCATGAGAGCTCTAACGGAGAGACAAGCGAGAAATGTTCGATGGGCAATCATTAACAAGGGACCCTACCAACTACACCATGGCTTATCGCATTTGCAGCTAATGGAGGAAACCTGGTTTCAGATGAGCGAAGACGAGAAGGAATCATACCTTAAAATGGTTCTTCAAGCCGATGTATCTCTAACTGCAACGTGTACTTCAGAAACCCTTAAGATATGCACTCTGGACGACCACTCACCTTCCGCATTTTCGACGAATGATACTGCCACTCACGGTTTGTCCATTCTTGCCAAAGCAGCAATTTCCATGCTTGATTTTGACGAGGATTCTGGTAATACCGAAGCCACCCCGGAAATGTCTGATGGCTTGGAAGAGAATTGTTTAGATGAAAATGCTGATATAGGATTCGTTTCCTCTCTACCTCGCCAGACGGTTGTCGTTGATAGGGTGCCAAATCCACGTACAGACAAACTAAACTTGGCCAAAGGTTTTGCATCTCCCGCAAATTTTGCATCTCCCGCAAATAAAAAGTACGAAAAAATGATGGGACTGCACGAATTTAGCCAGTTCTTCACCGACCAACCACCGGAGACTGTTAAGGGTATATATGATAAAGCAAAACTTCTTTTGGGCAAGCCAAATGGAATTGTTCCTGCCCCAGGGTGTGATTCAAAAGCACGAATGGTTGAAAGTACAAGGCTTAAAGAACGTCCTCATCTTGTTGCGCCAGGAAAAAACAAGGGGAGTATCTGTGAAAAGAATTGTCCTCATTTTAACGGTATCAGGATTTGTGCTCATTCCGTCGCAACGGCACAGCAAAATGGGGAACTATCTGCCTTTTTGTCTTGGTTTCGGCAGAATTTCTCCAAAAAAGGTGTGAAACTTACAGCGACCGCAAAAACAGACATGCCCCAAAACCCTGGACGCAAAGGAGGTAAACCACCTACATACAAAAGGGAAGCAAAACTTCCAGTTGCTGAGCGAGTAAAACGTACATACACGGAACCAGCACCCCTACAGGCCCAGTCACCCAACACCAACCCGTTTTATTTGAAGAAGATGAACACGAGAATAAAGGTTTGTCAAGGTTGCCGTGGGTCTTTAAAATCTGCCAAAAGCGCTTTACAACATCCTCCATTCGATTATTGCGTTGCAAGAGAGGAGCGTCGACTCTTTAATGATCGTAAAAGCGGGGAGCTGCGAACCCCAAACCGAGAAACGGCAGCACATTATCATTTAAAAGTGAACTGCATTAAGGCAGTGGAACCCTCATTTGTACCATGTTCTCTTCAAATTCCAGGCAACCTTAGTGATAAAATAACATCCGTTCACCAAGCTTATTTGCGTACTGAATTTGGATTAAAGATGTGAACATACAGCCACCAATTGAGCATCGCTGAACTTGCTATAATCCATATTGTTAAACTTAAATCGCTTTGTTGTGTTTACATTTTTAGGGGGATATATTGAAAAACATATGTTTACGCTTTGGACAGTAGTGCCACTGCTGTTGTACATTTAAATTGCTGTAATAGTACATTGTGTTAATTGTTCAGAGGGTATCTTGTAAAGTTATTGACTTTCTGCCAGTCACTGAAGTAATACTTTAGATATTAAGCATGCACGACGGCAACGCAACGATGATAGCCAGAGCAAACTTTTTGAAATAAACCTTTTCAAATTACGAACAAGATTCGTTGTGTGCTATTCACTGCGTCTACATGCTTTGTCGCGAAAAACGCTTCTGGTGAGCCAAACTTGTAGTTTAACTTTTCATCTTTGCGTTGTAAGGGATAATAGGGAGCTCAAGATTTAGAACGCCAACGCGACGACAATGGCTAAAATATACTCCTTCAAATTAATGGTCGAAAAGACAACTTGTCGTATTTTATCAATCCTATGAATTTAGTACAATAATAAAAGTTAAACTTAAAGGTATCGCTTAAAGGCTGGGAAGACTTCTAGTAAATCGAATTTGAAGTTTCACCTGTCAAAACTTTGAATGCTGGCGTTCTACATACAAGTATACGACGGGCGAGAATCTGTGATATTTCTAATAGTTCTAATATTTTAGAACAAACCTAATTGAACAGTATTACATTATAATCAATTACTCATTATTAGCTGCCGTCGCTGTTCGACCGCTGTTCCAGAAGGCAGTGTTTATTTCATAGTTTCAGAACAGTGTTCTAAGTTTTCTAGAACACTGTGCTAGGAGTAAATGGAACAGCCCGCTTGTTCTGGAGCTGTTCCGGGTTGTTCCGGACTGTTCCGGAGCTATTCCGGACTGTTCCGGAGCTGTTCCAGTGTTCTGGATTGCTGTTCCGTGTTTTAGTACATGCCACTCCTTTGGAAGTTCTCAGTGGTCAAAATCTGAGACTTCAAACAAAGTCCAGTGCTTTTGGTTGGAAACTTTCCCGAGACCATGAAACAAGTACTTGTACACATCATGGCGGAATTCAATTGATAGCCTCTGTTGTGGTCCCTTGTGTTGCAATGGATCCAAGATTTCCCTCCTTAGCTATCCACACATTATTGAATCTTGCATCCAACAGGTCTAGGCACTTTAAAACACTTAGGATGCAGAATATCCATTCCATTGTCAAAATATTTTGCCATATTATATAAAACCCAACCTCGTACCCAGAGTCTTTTCTCTGTGCTCACTCGCTGTGCTCACTCTTGGGGGAACACCCGCTGAGAAAAGACCTTGGTATTGTCTGGTCACGTGTCTCCCAGAATCTGGGAGGTGACAAAAATTTTTTGCTAGGTATTGTTGGCTTAGTAAGATGAATGACTTTATTCATCTTGCTAAGTCATGAATGACTTTATTGTCTTCGATGCGCACAACACATATTGGCCTTGCACATTTTTGTCTCAAATTTCACAAGCCATATACAGTGTGTATAAAAAAATTCGAATCCATCTTTGACAAGCTGCTGTGTATAAAATACTAAAGTAAACAATATAATTTTTATATAGCAGCAAAGATTAACTTATCTAGTTTAAAATTATACCATTCTTATATCGACACGACCAAACCTGTCCAAGTTATTGTCTTTTAAAAATTGTTGCTCGAAATGAAATTTTTCCGCCGATGGGAATTCGAAATGAGACCTCCACACAAAAGAAAATGCAAATTTAATTAATGGAGGCATTGTGTTCTTCAAACTTGTATCCTTGAACATTGAATAAGCAGAATTTTTGCAATAAATTTGCGTTCTAGTTATCAGTAATGATTAGATTTTAAAGCCCTTTGGGACTAATTTTCAATAAAACAAATGTCCAGTTCCCATCGGCGGAAAATGGTGATTTTTATGAACTTTTTTTGTTGATCCAGTACTTCTTCATTTTTCAACTAAATTACACGTACAACGTGTCATTTGAAAGAGAAATAAATGAACTTAACAATGGTGTAAAAATAAACCAAATTTGTCAAATATATTTTGCATTATTAAACGCAAAAGAACACTGAAAAACTTAACAGAATTTCAAAATGTTATAAAGAAAACAAAAGATGGATATCGGCAGCAAAGTAGAGTAAAACGATGCATAAAAGTATCTCTGTCGGTATCCCAACCACCAACATCTCGATTGTTCAGACCTGTGCATTCGGCAAGATCTTTGCTGAATTTTGATCAACCATCATCGAATACAAGTCGTGACGAAGAGGTATAAAGCATAGATATATTTGCATAATTTGCCAACTGACATCTATACTTTTTGTATGTTAAAGCGTTAATGAATAATTCATGTTTTTTAAAGTGTTACAGCTTTTATATTTTATGTTTACCGATGCGCTTTATTAATTGTTTTACAGAATAAAAATCCCTTGTGTGCGAGAAATGGATGTGACAATATCTTAAAAGAGGCAAACAAAGAGTTGATGAATATTTCCCGTAAAGATATACCATTCGTGTTAAGAAATAGAGCGTACACAGGATTGAGTGACCCTAACTGGATGACCGAGGTTGTAAATGAAATCTCACCGCAATGCCCTATTGTCGCAAGAATACTGTCAAGTTTGTTTGATTGTTCTTGTTTGGACGCAGAAAATAAATTGCCACCAATACGTATTGTTTATGGGATAATCATGTTCACGAGGTGTCGTGACTTGAGCAGAATTCAGCGAATCAATACCATTCTTCTGACAGAAGGAAATGCTACTAAAAATGTATGTTCCTTACTTCTTATGTGATTAAATTTAAATATATATATATATAAATAATTGTATTTATCTTAATTTAGTTGATTGATCAGCTCAACAAATATGGTTTCTGTCTGAGTATCTCAACCACGTTTGCTGTTCTTGATGACATTGGACAACATTTTTTGGATCAGGCTGTCGAGTTGGTGAAATCTGGGATGAAATTTGTATATGTGGTAGATAACATAGACTGGGAAGAAAAAGTACATGACATGAGATCAGACCATCAAAACAAGAGTATGCATGCAGTTGCAACCAGTATGGTTTTTAACAGAGTATCAAGTGATCACCTACCTGAAAATGGTCCACAGAAAGACATTGCAAAATGCAATTTTAGGGAACTTGTTGCTCTGTCTAGTGCAGAAATTGCAACAATTTGAAATTGATACAAAGTGTTTATTGCACAAGTTCTGGCTCAGAAGTTTACAGAACTATTTAGGTTGAAGCAATACATTCCACAGCAACTCTTACTTCATGAATATGTGGAAAATACAGCACTGAAGTCTAAAATTATGACATTGCCAGTTCTTCAGAAGGACGAGAAAAAGTACAGTGACTGTGTGGATGTTCTGGATCAATTGGAACAGTGGACAGAGGATGTGTACAGTGCAAGTGGCATCTTTGACTTTTGACAACCTTCCTTAACTGTTTCCCATGAAATAATCCAGGTACCTACATCCCCAGATGCACCTAGAGCACATATTCCACCAATTACTTCTGAATCTGACCCTTTAAAAGATGTCAAAATTCCATGTTTTGGAGATGAGTTGACCAGAGTAAGGTTTGCTGGTGCATGGGATCTTCGTTCAGGATGCCATACTCCTAAACAGCAATTGGATCATTTGTACCCATATAGAATTGTTGGATGGCACACTAAAAGAAGCTTCCTTAAGGTAAATTTTATACTTTATGGATTGTAATGCATGTAATGAGGAGCGTGTGGCCCAGGGGCCATCCACCAAATTTTGTTTCTTAACCTAGCAGCTTTGACAATTAATCACAGATAAAAGCTAGTGCCCCCCCCTAAAGTTGAGATGCTTCCTATTTCCATGCATGTAATTTAATGCCCAATTTATTACTTGTAGGTCAATTTATTATGTACAAATTTCGCTGTATGTAGTAACACCACATAATTTTTATAATATTTTTTAATTTATGTGGTGGAACTACAAGCAAATTTATTTATATTGTGATTCACCATGCAAAACTGCAAGAATATTACTGATAAATTAATTGCTTTTAATACTATTGCAAGAGTGCAACTTAAAATATCCCAGTGTAAAGATTGCAATCCAAATTTATTGCATGCATGGCCATTTATACTTAAAAACACACATTATTGTTTTAAATTATATTAGCCAAGCAAGTGTCATACATACTAATTGCACTTATTTTAAGAAAGAGCTTCATTAATTCATACAACTTTGGGAATCAAAGAGTCATTAAGTGTAATTAACAGTTAGTGGAATAAATATTTTTATAACATTTATAGTCCATCTTCAAGAGACTTTAGAAGAACTCAGGAAGAGAAAATGGCACATTGCGATACTTCCGTGAAGTCCTGAACAGACGTAATGTGACTGTCGATGTTAAAAATCATGAAGCGTGCGAGCAGCTATTCATGAGTGTTGGCAGTTGCTTTCTTGTTGAATTCTTGATTGAGTTCTTTGGTGTGGAAAGTGAGAGTGATTCCCCAAAGAAAACAATCCTCTTCTTCCAGGTAGTAAAAGTGAAGAAGAAAAGAAAAACCACCTAATGAATGTTTTAGACAAGTTTCTAGATGAGTTCCTTTTCCATGGCTGCAGTGATGACAAATCTTTAGATGACAGCAATTCAGATGACAACACACCAGATTGTATCTTCAAGTATTCTGTCAACCTTCTGCATTCATTCATGGTTCTTTTCGATTGCAAGGAAGCCATGGCATCTGGGAATGGAGAGCATTTGGCATTAATCCAGAAGCAGTTGTTGCATTATTTTTCATCTGTTTCTGGGTTTATTGTATATGCCATTGAAATGCTAATTACCACTATCCAAAATGAAGTTTTGCTTTCACCTGCTGAGGCACATCAATGCAAATGGGCAGCCCTAGCCAATTGGGAAGGAGGTAGAAACAGGAATATTGAAATTGATCTTTTGCAAGAAAAAAGGAACAGAGATCTTAAAGGGCTAATTCGCTTAATGGGGGCAAACATAACAGAGAAGGCTATTCAGAGGATGAGCAAGGCAGCTGGAGGGGTTCGTAAGATTGTTAATGCATTTGAAAGTCAAGCCTCTATTAAAGAAAAGTGAACTTCTCATTCACACACAAGTCTTCGTTGGAAGATTAAAAGAAGATTCTTTCTGATTTGCCCAAACTAAAGCCTTTTGGTCAAGTTCTTGGAAGATCACATGATTCGTTTGCTGCAATTTAATCAAACCCACTAAATGATTTGGATGAAGACAAGTTAACAGAATGGCTGGCAAGACATCAAAATAACATTGCAAAGCATTTTCCTGCAACAAGCCATTATGATATAGATGCAATGAACAAGCAGGTAATTGAAACTAATTGAAACTAAACAAATGCTGGTTGTTTAAATTACAATCTTATTTTATACATGGAGAGGGAAAAAATTTCACTATAAACACAACTAAATTATGTACAAAGAATATATGATACACCATTGGGTTCAGGTCTTGTAAAAACACAAAGAATTGAAACATGGCCATAAATGTGACCAGATGCCCGAACAAAACCTAAATGTTCAACCACACGGATTAAATACACTTCAAATCAAACCACATGGACATAGTCACGGGAAACATAGTCACGTCCAACAATGTTTATGTAATATAATGTACAATCCATATGTTGTATATATGCAGTAATTCAAACGCATGACAACGTCCACATCGACTTCGAATTACCGATGATAATTCAAACACCAACTAACTAATGATATCTATATATCTACAACCTTACACTCACAAGTATATGCACATAAAACTTCAAAATACATACAAACCTTAAAAACCTTGACTACTTCAAATTGACAACCCTAATCACGATTGAAACCCTTACGGTTGATGCATCAACGAACATCGACCCACAGAAGTTTAAGGACCCGGGGTAGTTTAGTAGCCACAGATGACAATATTGCACTGTAATTATGTAATTGCTCGCCAAAAGTCCAAAACACTTTGACCATACTTGTATTAATTCATGACCACGGTGAAAAAGTGAAACTTTAACAATAATAACCAACCACACTACATGAAGTACAACCCACGACCAAAACACAATTAAACCTCGGATGTCCACACACAACCATAATTGACACGTAAACCCCCACTATTCCCAACACAGACTTTGACACCTGACCTCAGTGACGTAACATACTAACGCATTTTTTGCACACACATGTAATCCCTGACCCCTTTTCGATCAGGCCTCTCGAACAAACACAAGCTCAAACACAAGCTCTGCTTTTAAGCAATTCCAAGCCAAATTCTAATAAATTTCCACTCGGTTTCATATCAACTCTGAAATGGCTCACCGCATTGGTTAGGGTTAGGGTTACCCTACCATTTTACCTTTTACGAATACACTCTCACGCAGGTTTGATTCTTTATGATTCTCCTATAAACACACACCACTTTTTCTCACTTCTTATCTTCACGGTTCTTTCACACAAAGCCAACCCTGCTCCCTGCTGACAAGTCCGCAAATGGATGAAACGCCGCATACGGGGATACTGATTCGCATGCTTGCCTATCTTGTCTTCTGTTTTTTACTACCTACCTCCTTACATAACTTTGATTTAAACACCACCAACAACACTACACAACCTATTACTATGCACGTAACTACATAGTTTCTTGAAGAAATCCATCATACACTAACAAAACCCTTTTTACAAAAAATTTTATTTCAAACACACCACATGGTTGGCGGTTGTCCAACAAATTCCCAACTAGCCCATCTAGTTTTAATTTTATTTCTATTTCTACGCCTTTTAATTCACAGTTAACAATTCAACAAATTACTCATTATATTCCCCTTTTGCCCACGTATACATAACATCCTAAATGTTTTTCTTTAGTGGGTTTAATTCAGACAATTGTTACAAATTAACTTATAACTATATAAGAACTACAATATGGTTCCAATTACCTTTGTGAAAATATAAAATAAACATTGTGTTTTTTAATTAGGTATATACAATCCTTAGTATGAAGATGGGGTGTTAAAGATTAATTAAAGGATACCTGGCATCTAATAGTTATATTTTAGAGCAAAAGATCTGATGGCATGATTATATTGAGTTATCAGATATTTAAATAAAATGTGATTAAATAAACAATTGGTTGGTTAACACAATCCTAACATTTATAAACTAAAATGTTTTGGGTGAATTATTATAATAATCTTTTGAAAACAAATTTCTGATAATCAGAGTGGCCAGGTATTCTTTATTTACAGTAACTGTATCTTAAACAAAATAGTTGACTATCAAACCTGTATCATAATGTCATTCATATTAGTTATAATCAGTGCAGCTAGCACAATTGCATTGTTCGTCACAAACACTGCAACAAAGATGTTTGGGAAAAATTGGTTTGATATATTTCTCTTCTGTGTCAAGTGCTGTTAGTAATATATTTCTAAGACATTTGTCCTTGCTTTGGCAAAAAGCTCGAATACCCTCTTGCATCGCATGTTTGTTCTTGGCAATATCCCGATTGTTGTAGTAAAGCATTGCCGTTGCAGGTTCTCCATCTCTACCTGCTCCACCAGTTTCTTGGAAGTATGCTTGTATTGTGTATGGTGGGGTGATATGCACTACATTTCTGATGCTTCTAATATCAACACCCATCCCCAATGCTACTGTAGTATCAAAAACAACCCTAATGCCATGATGAGAGGACAAGACATCTGGTCATAAAGCACTGATTGAGTGCAATTTCGACGTAACATCACACAGTCAAAAAGTAATGACATGTCATTCATTAGAAACATCATGCAATAATCCCAACACATCGTGACTTGCAGACGTAACATAATGCCAAAGTGACAGAAAGATATTTTTGTCCTCAATACCGCCCCATAATAATTATATTTTGGATCAAACTTGCATCCAAAAAAAAAGATAATTGACGTATAATAAACAATACTTGGGCACTAACACATTTATGTAGATTTTAGACAAAACTTTGTGTAGATTTTGAATTAGCATTCAATATTTCTTGTACATTATGTATTCAGGGCCATAATTTTGCACTCTAATAAATTTCATATGAATTCTGACGAGAATTTGCTTGTCAGCAAGTGTTTAAGGCCCATTTACACACGCGATTTTTTTGGCGATTTAAAATCGCACATGTAATTTACATGCAATTCAATGGTGACAATGCCACAATTTTCTCGTGGAAACATCGCACCTCTTTGGTTTTGCTCAAATATTAGCGCGATTTTCCTCCAAATTTCTGGAGAAAATGGTTGAAGCAAAAATCACACAAAAAAACATAAAAAAAGAAAACAAGGCCTGTTGGTGAAGAAGAACTTCTGATAAGATGCTGGGCAGAGCATGAGTTGCACTGATTATAAGCGCCAAGACAAGAAAAGCCTAGCCAGAGAAACAATAAGGGATTCAACTTCTTACTGCACGTCTCGCATCTTGTTTTATAATACAATACTTATTCCACTTCCAGTCGTTAAATTTTAGATTATTTTGTTAATTGTTATATATGCAATGTACATACATAAGGAAGTACATTGTCCTTTTAAATTTAACCCTTGACACCCTTGACCAAAAGAGCTTGGTAAGTTTAAAGCCTCCATGTCAATTGGTGCAGGTTCTAATGAGGTCTATCTCCCTACTTGGAGGTTTTATGAGCAACTTCAGTTTTTAAGAGATAGTATAACCCCTGTAAAAACAAAACCAACACCTGGAGTCCGTACTGAAGCAGATTGTATGACATATAATTCTGATGATGATTGAAATTATTACATTATCCTGGATCCACCACCCAAAGACAGAAGGATCAGCTTTGAGAATTAGAAAGAAAATTGAAGACAATGTATTGGACAAAGTCCCTAGCACTCCTGCATGATGTGAGCAACAAAAAAAAGAATCTAGTTGAGGAGGATGGAGATTTAATATTTGGCAAACATGTCTGCCATTCATTAAGAGATATAAAAGATAAGCAAAAGGAGTTGGTAAAGTTGAAAATACAACAGATCAACAGATGCTGTATGGAGCACAATATGGCAACAAGACACGACAAGAAAATAGTATAAGTATTAGTATGAGTAATTATTGGGAAAACACATACCCAAGGCTTTTCTAAACAATGAAAACAGTTAAATGTTCTTTTATTTTTATTATTATATTTTTACTTTTATTTTTGTCAATATTTTTATTTTACATGTGGTTGCAGGTATTCAGAACCTGTGGAGATGGCTATGCCCTCATTGTAGGGGTGTTGTAAGGTGTCTTTTGAAATTGAGATGATTGGCAATGATGAAGATTGATAACATTTGATATGATTCCGTCATAGGAATTGTGGAATGCAGAATATTGTGGATAATTGTGGATTGGAAAATTATATTTTAGATAATTGTGGATTTGAAAATTATATTAATGAAATGCTACGAATATGTGTTTGTTGTTTGGCAAAACCCAGGTGCAATATGGAAATGTGTGAGATGCCTAGGCCAGAATGAATGCTGGTTATTGACATTCTGGTCAAGTCCCTTTCTTTTGTTTTTCGTTGAAAACTGTAGTTATGTTTCATCAGACTCCACGCATAACTAGGGAAAGAATGTTTCTAACGTGCTAGCAGGTCTTGGAACGATGTGCTCGCATATGTGATTTGTGGAAAGAGTGGAAATTGTGTGATGTGAATTTGTGGTGAAATCGGTGATGAAGTCCAAATATGTATGAGCATGCTGTTATCCGTATGTAGTGGGCTGTTGGTTTGATTGATTGATTGAATTTAATAATCGTAGTTTGCAGTTCGTAAAAACTGAATTATATACAATGTACATAAAAGACACCTAAAAGTATATACATGCATAAGTTTGACTAAATCTAATATATAATTATCTTACAATTATAACAAATTAGGCTATTGTTCGAGACTGTTAGCGATTATGAAGGAGTTCTTATACCGATCAGTTCGAATTCGAGGTAGAGAGAATTTTCTACATCGTCTTAGGGAATATTTACAAATTTTTTCCTGAGGAACTAACGAATTTAATTTATGATCTGTATCTTGGGCTTGTTCAAAGAGTTTGTGACACGCAGCAGATCTTCGATCAAACAATTAATCCAACTTCGAAATGTTAATAGCGTCATCATAACCGTGGTCCAGGTATACTCTTCTCAAAAACCGTTTTTGTACCCTCTCAATCTCGTTGCTTAGGTACACCGGCAACGAGTTGTGAAAAACAGGTGACACGTATTCCAAAATCGACCGTATACATGCACAATATATCATTATTATGTCTTCTATAGGGACATTTGCTCGTTTAAGTTGTGTTATCAGATATAATCTCTTGGTAGCTTTCGACACAATTTGCTCCACATGTGCTCTCCACTTTAGATCACTGCTGACTGTAAGTCCAAGGATCTTAGTATGGTTCACTATTTCGAGTTCTTTTCCATTGACCAGTAATGGGGCTAGCGTGTTGCCATGATTATTATTCCTAGAAAAATCAATTCTGAGTTATTTACTTTTATCTTCGTTTAGTTCAGCTAGGTTGGTTATAGTCCAATTTTGAACATCATCAACATCTAACTGAATTGTACTGCGTTGACCTTTTTTCAGTATTTCCGAAATAGTTGTGTCATTGACAAATTTCCAAGGATCGCTATGTGACGTTGTCAGGTCATTTATCATTAGTACATATAACCAGGGACCAAGCTTGGTACCCTGGGGTACACCCGCGCTAATCTCACTCCATTGCGAAAAGCAATTGTTCCTCAATTTTACCCGCTGCATACGGCCAGTAAGGAAATCCAAGATCCAATTTATTGTATAAGGAGGGAGGTTAAGTTGTCTGATTTTAGCAGAGAGTCGTTTATGGTCTATCAGATCAAATGCCTTTCTAAAATCAAATAGAACTGTTCGGACTAAATTTCCAGGTTGATCAGTGGCCTGTGCCCAGCGGTGTATCATAGATATTAAGGCCATTGTGGTAGAGGATTTGGGTACTACTCCAAATTGGTCGATGATTTCCAAAATGGCCGGTCTAACTTGCCTCTCAAGGACAAACTCCTCTGCCACCTTCGAGATTATTGGCGTTAGAGATATCGGACGAAGGTGTTTATTTACATTTGTGATTTGACATGCCTTAGGAATGGGGGTGATGTTTGACTGTTTCCAACCAAGAGGTAATGTTTCTTGTTGAAATGAGTTGTTAATAATTAGGCTAATTGGGAAGACCAGTATTTCTGCAAATTCTCTGAGTAACCAAGGTTGATGTCCATCCGGGCCAGGGGATTGGCTTGCGTTAAGGGATTTCAATTTCATAAATACATCAATTTCTTGCACTTGTAATACATCACAGCCAGATGCTGGCCTTGCATACTGGATTTTATCAGACTCATCAAGTGGCACATATGATTGCTGTGGGTCCAAAAAGGAATCGTTAATAAAGTTTGCAATTTCATCATGAGAAGAATCATTAATATTCATGTTTTCAAGAGCAAGGATGGATAGTAAATCTTTATTGTCAGACATTGGGGTGTGGCCACTAATGCGTTTAACTTCGTCCCACCATCGTTTTGGCTTGCTGTCCTTTAAAAGACGTATTTTAGAATTATAATAAGTTTGCCTGCACCGCTTGCGATGCCTATTAACGCGGTTACGATAGAACTTGAAGAGCATTTGATTGCCTTGTGCCCAGACTGCTTGGCGTTTAACAATGAGCTCTTTCAGATAAGTTGTCATCCATGGAGCGTCGTTTCTATGAATAACTCGTGTTTTCTCGGGCATAATATTATTAAGTCCAACCTGAATCAAATCATTAAATATGGCAGCTTGGATTTCGACTGAATCGACTGATAAACTGGACCAATTGACGCCCGAGAGAAAACGGCCAAGTTGTTCTTTTTTACTTGGCCTTCGATCACGTACTAAAACTTTAATGCGTTCTGACTTAGTTTTGATTCTTTCTTTCGGGAAAATTGTAATTGTGCAGTGATCCAAGAGTCCAAACGGCGAAAGACAATTTGCATCTTTATAAAAGGAATGCAAATTTGTAAGGATTTTGTCTAGGGTGTTATTTCCTCGAGTTGGAAATTTAATGAGCTGTTTAAACTTGAACTGTCGTGCAATAGGCGAAGTGTTAAATTGATTAAAATCGCCTGTCAATATGATTCCACAGTTGGGAAAGTCTCCTTCAAGGGTAGTCAGACATTCTGAAAGGTACTCTGACAGGATTGAGTTATTAGAATTAGGAGGGTGATAAATTATTCCGACAATGATGCATGAAATTGACCGCGGGAGACGTCTTGGTCGTATTTTAATCCAAATTACTTCTAAATTTGGAGATTGCAGTTCGACTAAATTATTAAAATGAATATTGTGGTGAACAAAGACACAAACTCCACCATGTGAACCACTTTCTTGGTCTTTGCGTACTACATTATAGTTAGGAATCTGAATAATATTGTCAGATATAGTATTGCGAAGCCAAGTTTCTGTAATACATAACAAGTCAAGATCGGCGTGTTTAACAAAGGAACAAATCTTGTCGATCTTTGGGGCCAATGACATAACGTTGGTCAGCAATAAACTAGGGACAAACTGTAGAGAGACTCTCTGTTCGGTGTCTGTACATGGGTTTTGGCATTTGATATAAGTAAGATTCTTTAGATTTGCACCCATTTGACCGCCAGTTATATAATAATGCGGCAGTGACAAAACAAAGGACACTCTCGACGGAGCTAGAGGTTTCTGGCACACGAATTTGTTTGGCATGATTCGCATAGACTGTTCAATGCTACGGAGTTTCCCTTCGGTTCGGCTACTAATAATCGATTTGATACTTCTCACCTTGTTAGAGCCAGCGCGACAGCCACGTCTTGTCGGCCTACACGAAGCGATATTTAAGTTCACCAACCTTCGCCACGCTGTGTTACCCAAAGCCCAAGATAGACCACTAAAGGACTTCAACAATACACATGAATAGGACCACATTATGTCCTACTATCAACTAACTGAATCGGTAATCGTTAATGACTATAAAAAGATTAAAAAATTTAAAACCAGAAGATTGTACGGGAGCAGCCAAAAGCGCGTCCACCGTAGTCCCGCGAAAAGTGCTTGTCAAAAAGTGGTTTGCTATAAGAGGCTAATCCCTGAATCGATTGGTTCCTGTTCTCTGAATTGATTGGTTCGATAAAACATCCCCAATGTGTGGTGATTTTGTGAGAAAGGGTGGTACTCAATCCCACATGCGTTCCGGTTAGAAAAATAATCATAAACTGCTGCATGGGAGCGTGCCAAGGGAAATGTTGTTTTATTTTGGGCCCATCTCTGTAAATATGATATCTAATACGGCTGGCTGGTGCCCAGGGAACTGTTATGTTAAGAATTACAGATGTAAGAAATTTAAATAGTCTTACTTACTCTTCAATTAGAAGAAAAGTGAGTGTCCAGATGCTTACCTAAGTTTGCTTTTGTGTTAACACGCAAGAAATGTAAAATGAGTGTGCTGTGTGACATTGAGGTTGTGAATCTTGAAAGCGAGGCTGAATTTGTTTCGGGGGGGATTGTGTTGGGGGGGATGAAGAGAGGTAATGGTGGATTGTTTGAATTGCTGCAAATGGCGGTCAGTCTAATGACATATAGTGTATTCGAAATATATAATTACGAGTTCCCTTTGGAGAACGTTCGGGCGATATTTTAACTTATGTGTGTGTTTGTTTCAAGGCGGATTGTGGAATTATAATTGGACGTGGTCATGAAACTGTGTCAAAGTTGTGATTGAAGAGACTGAATGTGTGTTGTATTTACAACAATGCTCGGTGAGCGAATCAAATGAATTATTTACATGATATTGCTATGTTATGTAATGGTGGTTCAATCACAAATCACACCAACAACAATCTCATAGTCAACCTGACAAACCAGACACTTACACCACAATTCAAATCCTTGCTTTCAAAGGGCTTGAAATTCATACCCACACCAGACAATACCAGTCTAAAAACAATTACTAATGCATTTAAACAATTTAGATGTTCCATGTACATACATTACCATTTTCGAAATTCCTCCAACGAACAACCAAACCCTTTCAAAACCACCAGCACTTGGCAACCACCAGATAACCCTAACCTCATCTCATACATCTGCTCAGTAGCGGAATCCATCAACCTCACCTTGAAACATGGAGCATCAACAGAACACATCACAAACCTCACTGAGGAAGAAACAAACTTCCTCCCTTCACATAACATTCACAATCAAAAATATGTCATCAAACCAGCAGACAAAGGGGGTGCTATCGTTATATGGTTCACTCTCAACTATGAAAAAGAAGCCCTCTCTCAATTCTACGACAAAAAATATTACCAACACATACAGGCCCCTCCAATATCAATCATCACAACACAAACCACAAAAATCACACAGTATGTCAAAGATCTCTTTAAATATGGAGACACTGACTACAAAACCATGACATACCTGTTACCACCCACACACCCCCCCACATACCTATCTTCTACCTACTACCAAAAATATACAAACCTGGAAATCCAGGCAGACCAATCATATCCGGATGTGATTCACCAACAGACAAGCTTTCCTCACTCATTGATACACATTTACAACCATTCTGCACCCCTCTGCCATCCTACATAAAAGACACAAATCACTTCCTACAAATCATTTTCAGCATTGAAACACCATTACCACCAAACACAATTGTAGCCACCACTGATGGCAAATCCTTATACACAAACAGTGAAGGAATAAATGCTACCCTTGAAACATTAGATTCCAAACATGGGTGCACATGGCCTCTCCGCAAAGTCATACATCAGTTCCTTGAATACATACTCAAGGAAAATAACTTCACCTTCAAAAACAAACTTTACCTCCAAAAACATGGTACTGCCATGGGCACCAAAATGGCACTCTCTAAAATATTATTTTCTAGTCTTATGTTCTAATGCCATAGACAACGGAATAAACACGCTATAGTTAACTGGTTGAATACAGTTATAATGAAGTCGATTTATTACACAATCTATATATTATAATATTTTATTGTATTAAATACATTTTACGACAGATCAAAACATATATAAAAGCATTTTTACAAGAGATAGGAAATGAAATATTTTTAAGCAGAATAGGTGAACAGAACAAAAAAGAGAGTAAGGTTCCGGGATGGTGGCACACATCGTCTGATAACATAAAGCTTAGTTTAGAAGGAGAAAGAAGGTTTCAGACTTTTTCAAATTATTTCGTTTTGATGTCCCTTGTGACCAAGTCCAAGAGCCCGGTGAAGATTAAAAATTTCAGAATTCAAGAAAGACAAGCTGGGGAAATTAATGTCATGATGGACAAGAAGACAACCTTAGATGTTTTTGAAGATGAAGTCACGTTTGAAAGAATCGTTATGGTAGATACAAGTAAAATGATTAATATTTCTGATATTAGAAGTGTCAGTATTAACCAGTTAATTGGTGTAAAAGCAAAAATATGCAATTTATCAGGAAAAAAGAAAGTACATAGTTCGAGTAATACTCTAACCAAAGTGAATGGCCTATTAGTTGACCCAACTGGGAGTATCCCTATTACACTTTGGGAAAGTTTTACGGAAGCAGTGGAAGAAGGAAAAACTTACATTTTTCAAAATCTTAGAGTTAAAACTGACTATTTTTCTAAGGAATTGTGTGTTAACACTGCAAAGAGTGGTTGTTCAATTAAAGAAACACCTGATTTTAATGTGGCATTAGCAAAAATACAAGCTTTACCTTCTGACATGACAGACAAATCAGTTGATATTGAAATAATTGGTGTAAGTTCTGTAATGAACTACAGAACATGCCATTTGTGTCACAAGAAGGTGACAGTGAAGGATGAAATTGCAACTTGTACGTCATGCAATCTTGTGCAAAAAAAATCTGCGACTAATGTTACTTGGATTCTTAAACTAGTTTGCCATGAAAAGGAGAGTAAGAAAGATGTGCACTTAACCCTGTTTAATGAAGCTGTTAAGCAATTGTTTAGCATTAACAAGTGCACAACAGATTTATCATCTTGCACACCAAGTGATATTCAATCAGCTGTGTTGACTTTTGATGACATTAATGTATTGTATAACATTAAGAACAAAATAATCACAGATATTCTGTACCTGTTATAAACCTTTAAGTTCTCATTGCTTCCTACAATGTTATTTTAAGATTTTGTTAACTTTCAGTTCAATTGTCTTTTTGAAGAATAATGTACTATTGAACAATTAATGAACAATTACAAATTATTGTAATATTAACAGTTGTGTTTTTAAGAAAATATTAAGACATGTTGTAATGTTATAGTGTCTATAATATATTTCATTGTTTGAAATGCTTGACTTTTGATGACAAGAGTGTATTGAATAACATTAAGAACAAAACAATCACAGATATTCTGTACCTTTAAGTTCTCATTGCTTCATACAATGTTATTTTGAGATTTTGTTAACTTTCAGTTGAATTGTCTTTTTTAAGAACAATGTACTAGTGAACAATTAATGAACAATTACAAATTATTGTAATATTAACAGTTGTGTTTTTTAAGAAAATATTAAAAGAGATGTTGTAATGTTATGCACCTATCAATGTTAGGCAGGAAGGGGGGGAGGGCGTGCAATGATAGGGGATTTGATAACAGATGTCATGCTCAAGGTTGGAAATTTGCTCGCACGAAGTAGGGCGAGTCTGGGGCCATTAGATGTCTGGCTTACAGGGTAGGAGAAGGTCGGGCATTTGATCAACCACGATTTCGAAAGTACGAGGGAGTTCGACAGAGGTCTGGTACTCGTTGATGGCATCCACGTGTTTCAGCATATTGCCATGGCAATGCCAATCAGCCAATGTCGAAAATACAAGAAGCTGCAATGGAGGTATGTATTTGCTATAAATATATGCATCGTTTTTTTGGTTTCTATTTACTCATCAATTATTCATTTTTGTATCTTTTAATATATTAAAAGATACTGCAGGAGTGAATATTTAAATTCATTTCATATTTTAAGGTTAAACCGTTAAAAGTATGGAATTCAAGTCGAACAAAAAAAGTTACAGTTGTTAATGTTGATAATTCCATTGTTAGTGTTATTAAAAAGGGTATGTTTCTCTCATAATTTGGAAATAAAATTTATATTTCAACTTTATATTATTAATAAAACAAGAAGTATTGGTTAAAGTGCTAAACGATTGTACACATACTTTACATATAGGACAATATGTCATTTGGACCACCAATAGTGGTACTATATGTCTGCAATATATTATATTATGATATATTTCTATATAGAGAGAGAGGGAGGAGGGAGCCTATTTACATTATTGAATAACTCAGAAATCTATAGAGTTTAATACATGATATATAGTCCAACTATATTGTTGAGTATCATTAGGAGAAAACAGATAGTTTATAAACTAAAAGTAATTGTGTCTTAAAGCTTCAGTTAACATCTGAAATTATTAAAAGTAGATTATTTATAGATTATTTATAGATGAATTAAAGTAGATTATTTATAGATCACCATGCAAAATGTCAAGAATATTATATATTTGTTCCCACTATTGACATGCCTAATGCATCTAAAGTGTGGGTTGCCTAATTTTTTCCATTTTCCTCAGGAGAATGTTCCATTCCAAGCAGATACTGATATTGAAAAGTTAAAGGAACAAGCTAAAATATTTGGGAGACAATCCCTCCAAAATCCTTACAAATTGGCAGAAAGAAATTAATACAGAAGCTGCTAAAATTGCTGCAGAGAGTCCAATATACCTTACAAATAGAGGTGGGGTGATCACAAAACATTATTTTGCAATTTGGTTTTGTTTTCCCCAGTATTGATTTTGCATGGAAACTATAATATGTGAAAATTGCCAATTGATCATAAAAATTAGTTCAACAGTTCTTTTTTGTTTTTGCTTTCCACAGGAAGACTGCTTGATAAAAAGCAAAAGAGAATGTGAAGAACCAAGGGTACAAGTTTGTGAAGGGGCAGTCAAGAGGAAAGGCTGAGGGATCAAGTGGTGAACAAGGGAAAAAACGAAAGAAGGTTGACAAAGATGAACGGCAAAGGGAAATTGAAAATACTAAAGCAGTCATCAACAATATATGCGAGCTATGAAGCGTTATTAGGGTCATAATTCAAATTTATATTATATTATTCTTGCACTCAACTTATGTTCATTTTAACAAGTGCCATTATTTAAAATTTAATACAATTTTAAATAACACAATTTGAAATTGAATAACATAATTTGAAATTGAATAACATAATTTGAAATTGAATAACATAATTTGAAATTGAATAACATAATTTGAAATTGAATAACACAATTTGAAATTGAATAACATAATTTGAAATTGAATAACATAATTTATTAATTTTGCCGTTCCTTGAGCCCGCGAAATCGTCTTCTTTTTAACGTTACCACGTGTGTTTCTGTCTTTGCAAATATTTCTGCGTATATGCAAATAAAAATATAAATATCGTTATGGCAGAAGATTTTGCGCCAGGTTCGTTGCCTCAAATCACACACGAAAACAAAAATTCACAAAGAGCGATTGAGTTACTAAACGAGGCGACGATGTTGCTCGTTTCTTCTAACACTAACAGCCCAACAAGCACGTCTACCGCGGCCACACTGTCAACTATGCCGCCGTCAACGTCGCATTCCACTACGTTGCCGTCAAGTACGCCACCATCAACTACGCCACCGTCAACGCTACAACATCTACGTACTATATTTTCACCGTATGCCCGAACAAGAATATCCCCGGCTTCGGCTTACCTATGCGCTCAACGCCCAAAAACGATCAGCTATAAACCATATTACGCGGTCAAAGAAACTTGGACTCATGAATTTTTTTGTCTTAGTGAAAAAAATCAGACCAATGTTCCTTCCAGATCTGAAAAAATACAGTTGCAAAATTGTGGTCTCGGTCGCAAGAAATTATGCCTCCCGTCAAAAGCAGACCACTCAAAGCTGGAAGAAAAGCTACTGGAAGTTTATCCAAAGTTGTCAGAAGCAGGTGGCTTTCAAATTCTCCGCACAGGATCAAGAGGTCACAGTACCTCCCTTACTGTAATTCAACCTCCGCCAACGGGGTATTCGGTTCCCTTTTTGAGGGATTCTTCTGGACTTGGTCAAGCACTTGCTTATATTAGACCATTGCAGAGAAATCTAAGCAAAATTTTCAATCAAGTGGAAGAGGTACAGTTGTTTGTTTCATTTATGTAAAACTGTACAGTTTTTCCTCCATTTAGTACGTGCAGCCTGTCGCAAGGAAATTTGGATTGAGGGGCTGCAATCTGGGACCACGCCCATTCGGGAAAAGGGCATGGCCACAGCTTGCAGCACATCCCCCCCTACAGCAACTTAAAAAGCAACAATAGTTCAGAACCTCATATAGTTATTTAATATATATTTAGATTAATCTTGATGGGGATGATGTTTTAAAAATTGAATGTGTAGACTGTAAGGCAAAGGTTCCTGTCCTAAAATGGGCCCAGCACAGCCAAGAGTGCCCTGGTGGACCATCCAGTACTGTTGACTTTAGCACATCACCAATGGTAAATTTCAATATTTTGTACAACCTAAAGGAAATTTGCCAATTATGGTATTTGTAACTTATCCTTATAACTTATGAATGTTTTTTTTTAAGCAGCCTCAAGTATTTGCTAAGACATCTTCAGATTCTGGCAGCAATGTTCTTCAAGTAACAGATGAACCTGGGACAAGCAAGGTTATATGCATGAGAAATATAAGATATATTGATTATATATTAAATTGTAACTCACATAATAAATTGTAACTTAATTAACTAACATATATTACTTAACTTTTTAGGCCATCACTGAAGTTAAGAAATTAGGGGATCTTTTCCCAAATATTCGGAAAGAACTGATTACAAAACTTTACAATGCATCAAATGGTGATCTAAGTTTAGCAGCATCACAGCTGGCTGATTTAAAAGATGGTACGAATATTGATGCTCTTCCTGTATATTGACTGTTTTGAAAATAAATACAATTTACATAATTTTCTCTCCTATCAATGTTCAATATTCAGAGTTATCATGATAACTATATCCATTTGTCTAATCAATATTTTTTATGATAAAAAGCTCATTTGAGCTAAAATGATGGCATTGCATGAAATGAGCCCATGCTACACATGTCATGCACAGATGTCATGTTGAACAGGAATTAACATAGAGCTTTTCATGAATACTGTTATTTTACAAGACTATATAATTATCTTTATTCCAAATAATTTATGCCTATAATTATTGTGCTCAGAATTAGTACTAGCAATAAATATTGAAATATGCTCCACTACATTTACAGTAGAAGAAGTTTTGGGGAGTGATGAAGATGATGAAATGTTTATTACAGACAACTTAAATAAAGGTTAGTTGAATGTGTAACCTCTTTTTAGTAAGAGGTGCTTTGTCATGAACATCCTAGCCCAATGTTCAATGTTGAAAAAAATGTGAAGGAAAGCAACACTTGAAAATGAAATCAAATGACAATGTGAGACTATGTTTCGTCTCACAATTATATATTCTCAAACAAGCATTTTCTTTTTACTATAAAAAATTAGCATTATTTAATGCATTGTATGTTCAATATGTCTGTAGGAGATTCCTTAGAGTCTTATTTGTCAAGAGTTGTCAAGGAAAGGCGACATAATTAATCTCAGTTAACCGCAAATCAACAACATTCCTAGCTGATCAAGTCAAATTGCATAAAAGGGGACTGGAAATATGTCACAAGCCAGATGTTGAATTCATTGGTGAAGAAGGAATGGATGCGTCTGGTCCTACAAAGGAATATTTTCATCTAACAATGCAAACATTGATGTCTGGTGACTTGCGAATCTCTATGTTCGAGGGGAAACCTGACCATCTCTTACCTTTGCACTCCACTGAAGCTGTTGAGTCTAATCTATTCTTTTATGCAGGAAGAATGATAGCCCATTCATTTTTACATCAAGGATTCCCATTCGTAGGAATGGCTATGCCAGTTGTTACCTATATCATAACAGGCTCAATTGAGGAAGGAATTCCCCAAATTACATTTGATGATCTACCTGATTTGATCATCAAAGATACCCTTCACAGGGTTTGTAACACAATAGATATATATTTTGCATGTTATTATGGATGAATTATTGTGTAGTTATAGCATAGAAAAACGCTTAGTTTGAAATCTGTGAAACATTTTACTACATAATTGTTTCTTAGGTGATGACTGCGGATAAAGAAGAGTTGGAAATGTTGACATGTCTGATGAAGTTATGAACCTTCTTCTTACAAGCGGGTTTGTCAACAAGTTGCTTACCCTTGAAAATAGACAAAAGGCTGTTCAAGATATTTTGATATTTTACGTTTTGAAAATGCGGATTGCAGAGTTGAATGATATTCAAGGGGTATGAATTCTGTGGGTTGGCAACATTCCTGAAAGAAAACCCGATCCACATTAGTAAAGCGTTTTCCTATCAGAAGGAAATCAATGTTGTTCCTGATGACTTGCTTAAGAAAATAAAATTGAAGTCAGACCTGAAGGAGCTCAGTGAAGAGGAAAATAAATCACTGTGTTGGTTTAAAAGATACATTAATGAAGTTCTTAAAGATTCACAAACAGGTATAATTCACAGCAATTCTGAAATGAAATTCATTCAAGTGCTTGAGAAATGTAGCAAAACAATTTTGTAGTTGTATGAGGTTTTAGGAAAGGTTTTAGAAATGGGATTCAGGATTAAAAAATGTGAACATACAGACTTCAGATAAAAAATTGAAGAATGCTGTTGCAATTTTAACCATTGTGGCCTAAGTCTGATAGCTGAACTCCTGCTATTAAAAATATGTTGGTCAGAGCTAGAATATCTCAAACGTCATTAAGAAATATGGTATACAACTTTTAATTAATTGTTCAGATTCCCCTCACCAAGCGACCTTGGAGAAGCTGGTGCAGTTTATCTATGGTGACCCACTACCACCAACAAAATCATTAACTGTTAAATTTGGCAAAAAGGAGTAAAGTTGCCAGATGTTGATTCCTGTACTGCAATCATCACACTCCCAACCGCTCACAACAATTATGAAGATTATAAGAAAGCATTCGATTCAACACTTTCCATACAAGCTACTGGATATGGAAGAATATAGAGATATGTGAATAATGATTGATAACTTGTTTTGTTTGAGATGACAATGATGTACAATGACACTGAATATTAGTGGAAATTTATATTAATTTGCTATGAAAGACAATACTTCTAAATAAATATCAACACCATGTGACTCACTGTCTCTTAATGGATCAATTTGTTCTCTTAAAAGAAAATAGGCTTCTTCAGAAATTGGAATGCTAGTAACAGGAACTTCAATGGCATTAGAGGACACATTCAAATCTTCATTATTTGGGACTGGTCCATCCCAATCAACTCCATAGTACTCATTGTCTTCCTAGAAAGTGATATTGACAGTGAAATGTTGAAAATTTGCCCCTGGTAAATGTGAGTATAGGATTAGGGCTTTTTTCCACTCATTGCAAAATGGACTAACAAGCTCGCTGCAAGTGCTTTCATCTCATTAAAATAGATAAGTTTTTGCAATGAGTGGATGAGAGCCTTATGAGTAAGACTTACCATACTCCATTGCTCATCAATTGCCCGATTACTGTGTGTCATTGAACCTTGAATCCATAATTGCAATGGTGATTTTCCTCTTTCACTACTTAGTGGTGCTCTACTATGGCCCTGAACAAATATACTCAAATTCTGGTTGATGCGTGGTAGATATGTGTAATGTAGTGCAAACAAGTGTACTTCATTTGAAGGTTCCAGAATTCCATGTTGCTCCATGTCATAAAACAAATGATAAAACACATGAACACAACCGGAAAACAAGTCACGCCAAAGCCTTTCAATGCGCTGGTTGTGAACGCTTCTCCCTGCAATATGGCTTCCTCTATTAGGACCTCTCAATGGATGGCTTAACATGTACATAGCAACATCCATGTTCTCCCCGCCTTTATCTGATCTTACCCTTGAAGGTAACCCAAATTTTTGAACAGCCTCTTGGAATAATTCCAAAACAGTGGATGCCTTATTGTTCGTTGAGCATCTCAAGAACACAATCATTCTTGTGTATCCATCGATTCCACCATGAATAACAAAGCGCCATCTAAAATCAGAAATGACATTTGAACATTAGATTAATACAGCTCAGGCATTGATCCAATAGTAGACAAAACATGAATAACCCAGTACAACATCAATTACCTTGTGAATCTAAACATTGGAAAATTTATTTATCCAATTGCAGTGAAGCTTTATTCAAAACACATGGACAGAGATGAACTTACCTGATGAGTTTATGATTTCCATCAATGTGCCATAGTGCTAGTGGGCCAGGCACTTGATATCTCCTCCTTCTGACAGTCCGAATTTCAAGGGCACGCAAAAAGACGCCAATGGGATCTACCCTTCGCATGCTCTCCCTGACACGATGCTGTTGAACTCTGTGTCCAGCAGAAAGCAAAAAACCTGTCATACGTCTGTATCCGAATTGGGGAAGTCAGTCAAAAATTGTAAAACTAGTTGATCCAGCTGCTCATCATGAAACTCACAATAACCATCTCTGATATTGATTCCAAACTCGCGAATTCTTCTCTTTACAGTACTTTCACTTACACCCATTAAACATGATATCTCTCTCGACGTAAAATTTTGCTCCAAAAAGAATTCTAGCTGTTCCCGGCTAATTTCAAAACGGGGTCTACCACGTTGACCACTTATAGGAACCACAGATGGAGCTTCATAAAACACTGGCAGATCTCGTTCTCCCTGAATGAGTAACTCCCTAGCTTGTTGAATATTATTCAACACTTGATCGCCGAAATTTAGTTCATCCACGTAGCGAGCAACAATACTGCTGAGATAGTCAAGACGAAAATTAGCAAAATCTGTTCCATCACTTCCATATTCATCACTTCCATTTTGCCCAATCACAAATATCACTTCACTAATATATCTCACCAATTCATTAATTAATGTAGGTTCTTCAGCCATTCGATTCATTTTCAATAATAAATATCTAATTTGTAAAATTCTATGATCTAATCAATGGATCTAATCAAATAACTATAAATGGAACGTCAGGAACGACGTTTTCAACTTTTCATTCCCAATAGTCCGATCCCAATACTTTGTGTAAGTATGTTGTAACTGCTATGGAATGTTAGGGAAATCTGTAGGCTAGGAAATCTGAGGAATTTTCAAATTGTGTTATTCAATTTCAAATTATGTTATTCAATTTCAAATTATGTTATTCAATTTCAAATTGTGTTATTTAATTTCAAATTGTGTTATTTAAAATTGTATTAAATTTTAAATAATGGCACTTGTTAAAATGAACATAAATTGAGTGCAAGAATAATATAATATAAATTTGAATTATGACCCTAATAACGCTTCATAGCGAGCAACTGAATTTCAAGCAAATGTGCCTGGAAAAACATAAATCGCTGAAGGAATATGGAAAATGTGACACAATAAGTGGGGAAATTCGCAAGTTAATGAAAGAACAAAAAATCCATGAAAAACAACTAAAGCTACTGGAAAAGAAAGAAGGAAAATCAAAGTGGTACCACAAGAAAAAGAAGGATCAAACAAAGATAGCTGATAAAAGCAAGGAAGTGAAAACCCTCCAAGATTTCTGGAAAGGTGATTCCAGTATTAGTTCCAACACAAATTATTCTGAAGACACAGTTGTATTGCACTCTAATGACGAACATTCTATATTAAGCGTCAATCCACCAATCCAGTCTGAAGCAGATCAACTGAATGTTCAATCCCCAATGACTGATGTTGATCCACCAATTCAGCCTGAAACTGGTCAACCGAATGCTCAATTCTCAATGACTGACGTCAATCCACCAATTCAGTTTGAAGCAGATGAATTGAATGCCCAATCCCAAGTAGCTGAGGAAATGATTTCAGATAGTGATTCGAATGATATATTTCCATCTTCACAACAATTAGAAATCAAATCAAGCAGCCAATTTGACAAGAGCGACAAAAATATAAATTTAGAAACAGCATCTGCTGATTTTGTTCCATCTAAGGATTTTTAGATGCTGCCCTTCGCATCCAACTGGAACTTGACGAAAACAACCTTGTTTATGTATTTGAACGTGAAACGAAAAGATCCTTATCCTTGCATGAAAAAGTATCTGAAAACATTTACGTTTCTAGGATGGAAGGGCTAAGTCTTGTTGATTACGTTAAAGTTTGTGGTTTTGTTTGCAAAAATCGCCATAGGCAACCGTGCGCAGAGTGTGCAGGAAAACTGAAGGTGGCAGAATACATTTTGCAACATATTTATATTAAGTTAAGCAATGCTTTTGCAATGTGTAGTCCAGAGGTAACTAAGTATTCCCCCAAAGATGCTCGGCGGAGGCTCCTTCAATTAATCCTTCAAAAAATCAAGGAAAAAGCACTTGTTGAAGCATTGGGGATAACCTTGTCTAGCGAAAGTGAAACGTCTGAAACTGAGTCTGAAGATGATACTTGGTCTGAAGAAGAAACAGGAAAAAGTGACAACATGTCAGAAATGAAGCTCAAAGAAAGACCTATTTTGGAGGGTGGTATATCAAGTCCTCAAGTGTTAGAGGTTGAAAACTATTCAAGCCAGTCTAGTACCACGAATGCAACATCCAAAGTGGAAAAAATGTATGCAAAATTGTTGGATATTTTTAGAAAGTGTGAACTGAATTGGTTCCAGTTTAAGAGTGTAGCAAAAGAAAGCATGGAAGAGGTACCATCAGAAATCTTTGACGAAATGATGAAAAGTTTTTATGAGCAATTCCTATCACTTGGATTCGCCGAATTGGTCAGCATTGCCAGGCAATCACTCCATGCCTACGAAATGAAAAAGTCTGAAATAGAAAGGGAGATTGACATCAAGGAAGGAAAAATTGTTTCAGAATCTGATGAAAGCTCTAGCGATGCTGATGTGTCGGGTTTGAATGAGATCACAAGTCCATTTGACTGTAGAGGACAGGTTTTGATTAAAAAAAGGAGGAATGCGATCAGGCGAAAGGCAACAAGAGATGCAAAGAGAAGAATAGCCGAGGAAAGACTGTTGAAACGACGCAAAAGTAAGAAAGTATCTCACATCTTACGTGATTGCCCGGATATTGGAAAAACAATCGAAGAGTTTGTGCGAAAGTGTGGAGCTGGTGCAGTTGCATGGAGACGGACAGGAGTGATCACGTTTGACGGAAATAAGAAAGTCGAAAAAAAAGCAACCTTTAAAAGAGTGAAGGAACATTTAGAAAGCAAGTACCAAAGAAAGATATCATATGGTAGTGTTGTGCATCGCAAGGAACAAGAGAAGACGATCATCGGCCAGATACAAGGGTGTTGCAAAAGTTCTTCAAAAAAGGGTGAGAAAGGGATTCAATATGAAATACAATCCATACGCACATTGGAGTAATGCGTTATATTCTAGTTTAAATATACTCCAGTATCAGGACGGGTCAAACATTGTCAACTTAGGAAGAGAGGATCAGGCTGGATTCCGCCTCAATACGATGGCATCCCACAGGCTCCACGAACGCTATGTGTCAAAGGAAAGGAGTCCCTTACAACTAGGATGGACAACGTTAATAAGTATGCATCTACTTTGCAGACGACTTCTTACAACTTTGCAGGTACGAAAACCACAGGGGAAATCTGCATGGGCATTGTGAAGGCACCCGTATTGTTTCAGAAGAATTCTGCGCAGCACTTAGCAGACATGGAACTTCTTTCGCAATATGAGCATTGTAAGTCAACATTTATAAACCCGGGGAAGAAGAAAAAAAAGGGGAAGAAGAAAGAAAAAGGAGAGTTAAAAAGAGCTTTTCCAGATATGTATTCAAAGTTTGAAACAATTTGGAAACTTCGTGAAGCGCATATGCGTAAAGATCTTCCACCAAAGTATGTATTTCTCCTCATTTGTTGTTATCGAAAGGACTGTGTACATGAAGCGTGTAGGAAAAGACAGCCTGAAAAAGAATTAACGTGGTATGATGGTGGTCCACCTATATCTTACTTTCCCTTGCCCTGAGCAGATCCCGAAAGACCCTTTGGGGGTTTTTTGTGCAAGAAATGTTTTGGTGCATGTAGTGGACATTATCTTAAACCAGAAATGCTGCTCAAGATTGAAACTAAGAATACAGCCTCGGTAATTACAAGCCCGATTCAGCCAGCAACTTCAAAACCATCTTCAGATGTTATTTTAGCTACGTTTAAAAAGTATAAGAAAGTTCCATCAACAGAAATTATTAAAGAGACAGCGGAAAAAATATTGTTAAGTTTTGAAGAAACACGAATGTGGTTTGAACACTTGAATCAAATCGCGCTTAACAGGGCTGAAGGTGCTCGTTAAGCAGCTGAAACAAGAAAGCGAAAGAAAGCCAAGGAACGTAGCCAGACACAAAATTTCGATGACGGTGAACAACTTTGTCTTGCTTGTGAAATGCCTGACCCCCCATTTAATAGTTCCGAAGATGTTGAGTGGATTGGATGTGATGGTTGTGGACGTTGGTGTCACATAAACTGTACTGACATAGACGTAATACCAGAAACATGGCTTTGTATTAACTGTAGTGAAATTTGGTGAACACTTTGGCCTAGATAAAGCAAACTCGGCTGTTCACTAGAACAGATATTTGTGTCTAGAGTTAATAGTTCAAATGGACAAATCAGGTTGAAATTGGCCAAAATAGGCGCAAATTAATTTTGAAAATTATGTTTAACGGTCTTTTCAATTGCAATGTATATAGTTACCATTTTTCATATTTAATAGGTTCACTTTAAAGGGTTTTAAATATATAGTATGTTGTACAGGGATTCTTTTCTGACCATGCATGGGTGGGGAGGTTTGAACCAATATGGTTGCTCTGATACAGGAATTTAGGCACTATTTGAAAATGTACGTCTATTTATATAAGGGGCATTTGACAAAAATTTTCAGGAAAAATTCAAACCCCCTATCATTGCCCGCCCTACCCCCCCTCCCGCTTAACATTGATAGGTGCATTATAGTTTCTATAGTATTTCATTGTTTGAAATGCTTGACTTTTAATGACATAAATGTGTTGTATAACATTAAGAACAAAACACAATCACAGATATTCTGTACCTGTTATAAACCTTTAAGTTCTCATTGCTTCATACAATGTTATTTTGAGATTTTGTTATTTAGGATTAAACCACTCTAAGTATTCTATTTTAGCCATGTTTGGTCTCTGGCTATATACTATCTACTTTTTTTTGTTAACAGAAGCCATTATTGCTTTATGATCAATGAAGTAGGTCTACAGGATGCGTGCATGAATTTCTTCCTCAATCAAATTAGTAAACAGATGATCAAGTAGCTCAGGCTCCATCAAGACCATAATTCAGTTTATGATGAAGTCTCCTACAACTACATTTTACTGATATTATTTATCTTTGGCTGGTAACACCATACAAACTGTTTCCACTTATGTTTAGAATTGACTGATCCCAAATATTGAAACATTTAATTTCTTTGTCAACAATTGCATACAATGACATGGCTACATACTGTTTACCAGCATTCACACCATTAAGTCATTAACCTTGATTAAAATCAGCATAGATTGTACAGGCAGGATCAACTATATCATTGGATTTTTCTCCACATCATTTAAAAGTCTCAGTAATAATCAATAATGGCACATAAACATTGTAACAGTATATAATTTGAAGATACCATAAGCACAATTCAGTGACTCTTACTCCTACAAGAGTTTACTCTTACTCGATTGGTTCTTGAGATATAGCAAGCAAAATACATTGATGTAAAACGTTAACAGTATTTGACTGCAATTCTGCAAAGTTTGCTTTAAGACTGCACAGTGGCAGTCCTCCGATATTATAAAGATTTGTACACTGACCACGCTCGTATAATCCAATTGTCAATTTGTCATAAAAATTGCTCGAGCACAGTGGACAAATAAGCGATTGAAATGACAAATATTGTAACAAATAATGCAACGTTGACCTTACCTCGACTATAAAAATTTGCCAAAACTCAAAAGCAGCTCAGCCCTTCGAGTTTTGAACGAAATTTTGACAAAACTACGCAGGCTACAGCACTGAACTACACTGTATCTATGCAGTTATTTTCCGACGATCGCTGAAGATTAATGACCATACATAACCTCTCAAAACACCCTCGAAACCACCCTATACATCAAACCAACTGATCGCATGCCTCTCCTACATAACAATTCAGATCTACAGCCAAATGTTAAGATACAGGAGGATTATCACTAAAGATGAAGAGTTTCATCAGAAAGCTCAAAATCTAAGAGTAGCCCTCATAGGAAGGGGCTACCATGACAAGGATATCATACCTCACATTAACAAGGCTGCCACGTTCACTCAATCACAACTACTCTCAAAAACCACTTCCACCAACCATACACGCCCACTCCCATTTGTCATATCATACAACCCAAACCTAAAACCTAGACCAAGACCTAACCACTACGCCACATTCTCCTACAACACTGGCAATACATTCAAAATGACCCCACTTTATCACAAATATGGCCAAATCATCCCGTTGTGGCTTATCAAAGACACAAAAACCTAAAAGAACATTTTGTGCACACTAAACACATCTAACCATTAAGTCACAATACCAGAACACACCACCTAACCCCCGGATAATACCACACATTTCCTAACCCCATCAATTAAACCAATATGCCATCACAAATCACCTTTGACCAAAGATAAAATATCTCCACCACCCAGACACAACTCACAGAACCAGCTCCATCAAGTGACAACCAACCAATCGAAAGAGCACACACATGGAGACCACATGAAAGTCATTCACCAAACTACAAACCACCTGCAGCCACGTTGACAAATCTGGCCCCTTTAACAAAAAAAAACTTGGCACAAATAAACATTTAGAAGCACATAAACAAACAATATGTACAAAAAATACATTAATTAATGGCATGGATGGCAGACAATCAAACCATGCAATGCCGGCCATAAACATACAGTTGTACAAATAGTTATCATAATATTTAACCACCATCACATAGCAATATCATGTAAATAATTCATTTGATTCGCTCACCGAGCATTGTTGTTCAATCACAACTTTGACACAGTTTCATCACCACGTCCAATTATAATACCACAATCCACCTTGAAACAAACACACACATAAGTTAAAATATCGCCCCGAACTTTCTCCAAAGGGAACTCGTAATTATATATTTTGAATACACTATATTTCATTAGACCGACCGCCATTTGCAACAATTCAAACAACGCACCACTACCCCTCTTCATCCCCCGGGTCCACCAAACTCTCCCCTTATCCTCCCCAGTGCTTCCACCATCCTTTTCTCGCACTTCCCACAACGTGGAAACACAAAACCAAACATCCCATTTTTCAAACAAGACTCTAACCCAGACCATAAGGGGAACCGTAACCCTAACCTTAAACAAAACCCAACCCCACAACCACATACAAATCCAACTGTAAGATCAGTTTCTGAGGCCTAAATTGCTGAGTTTTTTTTAAAAAATAGTAGCCCCCCTCAACACAACCCCCCCCCCCCCGAAACAAATTCGGCCTCGCTTTAACAATTCACAACCTCAATGTCACACAGCACACTCATTTTACATTTCTTGCACGTTAACACTAAAAAAAACTTCGGTAAGCATCTGAATGCTTGCTTTTCTTCAAAAAATTGAAGGGTAAGTAAGACCATTTAAATTTCTTACATCTGTAATTCTTAACATAACAGTTCCCAGGGCCCCAGCCAGCCGTATTAGATATCATATTTACAGAGATGGGCCCAAAATAAAACAACATTTTCCTCGACACGCTCCCATGCAGCGGTTTATAATTATTTTACTAACAGGAATATATGTGGGATTGAATACCACCCTTTCTCACAAAATCACCACACATTGGGGATGTTTTATGGAACCAGTCAATTCAGAGAACAGGAAACAATCGATTCAGGGATTAGCCCCCAATAGCAAACGAACAGCCCACTACATATGGATAACAGCATGCTCGTGCATATTTGGACTTCATCACCAATCTCACCACGAATTCACATCACACAATTTCCGCTCATCATCACACATCACATATGCGAGCACGTTGTTCCAAGACCTGCCAGCGGGTTATGCGCATGTCAATGTTTAGCCCCAGGGGAGGGGGGCCGGGCATACCCAGGGGATTTGACTTAGTTTACTTTCTCCGGGGTGGGGAAAAATAAGGAATTTGACATACTCTCAAGGCCCCAGGGTGGGGAATTTGACCTAATAGTTTACATAGGTACGAGTTTCCTGATCTTTGTCCCCAGGACTAGACTCAGCGCATTTTGCTATTAAAGCGCGTGGACTTTGTGACATGATTTTCATATCTATTTGTTTATATAAAAACGTTTGATAAAAGATCGGCTTTTAATAAAAAATCAATAGTACAGTATGCCCTTGTTCAAAGCCTGGGACGTACACAGGAGGCAACGAAAAGCAGTAGCAGCCAGCGCGTACAACGAATTTGTTGTTGGAGGTTAGTGATTTTCATTTCCCTACCGCGTGCTCATATTAAAATATTAATAAAACATATTGATACTCATACAGATTTTTTATGCCATGAAATACTGATTTGTTATAATTTTTATGTTTTATAATATTGGTTAATTATTGTTTATATTTTTAAAATTTCATCTGTGTTCATAAAAATAGTCATGTTTGTATTGTATATTTAATATTTAATACATGGTTAAATTTAAATTGTCTAATGGGGACTGTCCTGAATTTGAATTTTGTGGGTAAAAAGCATGTTGACTGTCTAACTATTTATGGACCTTATATTTCTCATTATAAAGCTAAACGAAAACTTGAAATATCAGAAAAAGAAACCATAACTTTATATACAGAGACTGATGGAACAGAAATTGATGAAGATGCATTTCCTGAGGTGCAACCAGGAACAGTATTGATCTGTGCAACAGATAATGAAACTTGGTTACCACATGATACTGAAGCAGATGTGTCACCAACAACAGCATCCATGTCTTTGTCAATTGAAGCCAATATTCAAAACCCAACAAGTACAAAGCCATTGAATAAGCTGGGTACATCCTAATGACATTCATATACCTGTAGTAGTCTTTTGAAAGACTGTACTCTTTTTTTCCTTCGAGACAAGATTGATGTAGTTGAATACAGTAAAGCAAAGAAAAATCATGTAGGAGTCTTAAAAAAGTGTTGAAAAAAAATATTATGTATAAAATTCCTTGCAACTTAATTTATTCGCATTCTATAAATTACATTGAATAGATTGAATATGCTCATGAGGTATTATTGTAATTAAATTAACAGAGTTCTAATTAAACTTCTTTTAATTTATTTTAAACAATAAAGGGTCAGCTCAGGGCAGTCAGAGGAGTATAGTTTCCAAAGATGGCCAGCTTAAAGTTGGTCCTGTTGTTCAGGTATCATATTAGTTTTTTCAGAACATTGTTAATTAAATGTATAGGGTAGCTCCATACAGAAATTTTAACTATTTTTGGATGCGAGGATGACATCTGATCTATGTAAATCATGGTTCAACTGTACTATAACTGTAGGGAGCCACCTTTAATCAAATGTTTGTTTTGCATGAGAGTGGATGGAATATCTCTAGCATTTATAAACAATGTGTAATTTTCTGGCATTGTGATACAGGAACCTGGGCAATCTGCAACTGATAAAGAACTGTAAGAGAAGTCAAAAATATATACTGGGACAAGCAAACCTTTGACTAACTACCAACAAGCAATAAACAAAAAAGCCTTTGAGCTCTCTAAGCAGGACTGTTCCCTCTTACTAAATAGGGGTAAACTTTTCGAAGAAGCTCGAAAAAAAGTTCAAGAAGATGGTTATGATTTTGTAAAAGGGAAATCCAGAGCAAAAGGTAATGATGAGCATAAAAAAAGAGTGAAAACCTCCAAAGATGATCGAACTGAGTACATTAAATTGCTCAATCAAGATATTTTGGCAAAAGAGGAGCAAATTTCCCTATAAAGAGCAGCGAGTTGGAAAGGCAAAGAATAGTAAAAATTGGGATCTATGTGATACGTTGACTGGGGAGATATCTAAGCTGCGTAAAGAAACATTTGAACTCAAACAAGAATTGAAATTAATACAACGCAAGCAATCCAAATCTCGTTGGTATGAGAAATCAAAGTCTAAAAAGAAAAATATTGAAGGAAAGAAACCTGCTGAAGTGGCACATGTTGATGGAAATGATGAAGTCATTATTATTGATGCAAAAGAGAAAGGAAGTTCAAATGCTACCTTACCAAGCTTGTTTAATCGTCTCAAAGAGAAAGAAGCTCCCAGTGTTCCTGAAGTATCTAGTCCTAAAGAGGCTAGTGCAAATTCTGCCGAGGTGGGTGTAACCAAAAGCCCATTTTCTGCACCTATTAATAATGAAACAACCAGTGCTAAAGAGAGTGTAATTGTTCTACCATTGGAAAATTATACTGATGATGATTCTGAAGGTACAAATGTTCATTTTTTGTGACTGGGCAGCCCTCTTCTACTCAACGTTTGGATGAGAGAGAGCTTAAAGAGAAAATTAAAATATTTAAATCAAACAAATCATTGTCAAAATTCCAAAATTTGGGTGACGATGTGGACATATCTGTTTTTGAAGGGCTTAGTCTTAAGGAATATTTGGAAGTCAGACATCATATTTGTATGACAGAACATCTTCAACCATGTTCCAAATGTTCATCATTGATAGAAATTGGAAGTGAAGTTAGTACAGAAGGTTATATGAGGTTAAATAAAGCGTTCTCCGTTTCAAATCCTGGACAGACATACAAAAGTACTCATGCAAAAAGAAAACTTTTGCAGATTCCATTGGCTGCTATAAAAATACCTGCGGAGGATTGTGGTGGGCAAGTAGTTTACTTAGTTGACAAGAATGCAAATTTTGCAACAGTCAAAGGCATTCTGAAACTTCTTCATTCTCAGTCAAATAGCAATGCTCCAAAATTAACAAAGGAAACTGTTAAAGATCTCTTCCAGCTATCTGAATCAGATTCCGAGCGTGAGAGACTAACATATGCAATTTCTAAAGCATCAGGACTCTCTAATACAAAACTAAGAACTCTGTATGGTTTTGAAGATCTTAAGAATCGTAAAACGAATGTAGATTTGGCAATTGCAACAGCAAAGGAAATTAGAGAAAGTATTGAATTTATTGCTCACATAAAGGACAAAGCTGTCTTACGTTCATTTGGTGTTACAGTTGAAAGTGACAGTGATGATGCGTATGAATCAGAGGAAAGCTGTTCAGATGCAGAAAACATCAGCGAGACAGATGTTAGAGAAACTTGTAGCGATCAGGACAGGTTGGTGACAACCAGTGAATCGTCGACTGGTACATCGAACTGCAACAAGGTGCTGGATAGCCAAGGGAAAGAATCCGATGAATTCAGATCTGGAGATCCTGATACATGTTAGCAGGTGTCAGGTTTAGGAGTAGCATATTTAAATACACACCAACTTATGGATATACTCCAAGAATGCCAGTTAAACTGGTACTGTTTTTCAGATATGTTGGAAGAGAAGTTATCACATCACCAAGAACAGCATTTATTGGATCAAGTACTTTTTAATTTTAGTTCTCAAATTCAATTGCTCAACCTTTCCGTTAAACAGGGAAAACTAATTGAACGAAGTCGCCAGTCCTTCATCGCATATCAGAAATTGAAAAACGTAGAGTTCAGTGGTAATGATGATTAATTTGCAGCGAATCAGAAGAAGAGCAAGATGCTGAATCCCTGTCAGGCGTGACTGATATCCTTCAAGCAGCTGCTAAAAAAGCATTGCAGAAGCGAGTTACATCAGTTCGTCTTAAAGCCAGAAGAAGAGCGGTTAACTCACTGTCGACATATCGGATTAAATTTCGATGTGGTTTGCTGATTATAACTTGCGATTCCTGTTCGAATACTTGACCGATTTTAACAAAAATAGGCACACTTTAAAGAAGAAATTGTCCTCAGTAGATACATGTTTTTTTTATCTCAATATGTTGTCAATTGGCTAAGATATTCACTTTAAAGAGCATGTGCTTTTTATATTATTCAATATTGCACATCAAAGCGGCCTAATCCTTAAAATATTGCCCAAAATGCAAACGAACACGGGTTGCAGTGGTTTAGTTCACATATTCAGGATTATTTTGATATCTTTAGCGTCAAAATCGAGCCATTAGAAGATTTTTGCCGTTTTTTTATATAAACATACATTGATGATATGAATTTCGCGTCACCGGCGATAATATTTCACAATAATAAAAATATCGAAAAAAAATTCGGGCAAAAAAAGCCGAAAATCTGCCCCCTAGGTCCAATTTTACGTCAGAAATCGATTTCCGGGGTCAAATTTACCCTAGGGGGAAGGCATTAGGGAGTTTTGTCACATTTTCCAACCGCATGACAACATTCCGAGCATGCGGTAAGAATGCGCTTAGCAACAATTATCGCTTAGAACTTATAAAATGCTATTTTCTCCGCTTCTTTTGCACATCCTACCCTAACAATTACTCAGAACTATAACAGAATGATAGTATGTGAAATTCAGACATTTTAAAGAACACAGAGCACAAAAAAAAGCGAGAAAATACTGAATTTCTAAAGTAATATGGTTGCTATGGGGAGTAATTTGAGATAACAAAGCAACATATTATTTGATTCATGTTTTGACTTATAATACAAATGCAGTTTATTACTATATGCAGGTTTTAAAATACTATTTAAATCGTCTTTTCAAGCTCTATCGTTTGGTGGTATTCCAGGGTCTTTAGTCCAAATACTTGCTAAGATATTTAATGTTTTGCTTTTCCCGACAATATTGTCGGGTTGAATATCCACTTGTCGACAATGAGTTAAAGAAATTACTGAATTGAGGCTTTTAAAAAGAAAAAGAAGCAAACGTTTAGGACGAATTTTGAGAGATTATCCAGACATTGGTCGAACTGTGGAGGAATTTGTGCAAGATAGTGACGTTGGCGCTGACGCATGGCGCCGAACTGCGGTTCTCACATTTGATTGCAACAGACGCCTAAATAAAAAGGTCACTTATTCAAGAATCAAAGAACATCTAGAGAAGACCTACAAAAGTTCATTCAGCTATGGCACAGTTGTCCAGCTCGGTGTGGCGCGAAACAAACAAAGAAGATCGTCACGAAATTACAAGGGAATTGCCCGGGTAACATGCAGACGCACACGTAAAGGTTTCACCATCAGATACAATCCTGACCAACACTGGTCCTCAGCATTTTACCGTGGGCTAGACTATATACAATATATGGATGGAACAGACAAGCTGGTCTTAAATAGAGATGATCAGGCAGGCTTTCGCCTTGACACCCTTGCTACGCACAACAAGCATCCAACACTATGTATCCAGGGAAATGTTCCACTTGCCACAAAGACAGACTTTGTGACAAAGTATCCTGCAGTACTACAGACAAGTAGCTATAATTTCACGGAGACTAAGACAACAACTGAAGAGTGTGCCGGAATTATAAAAGCAATCCCAGTCCACTGCAAAAACCCTGCCCAACATGCATCAGACATAGATTTTCTCGAAGAGACAGACGAATTGAAGTCCGCAGGAAAAAAATCGAGTGTATACGTGTTGACGGCGGAAATGATGAAGGCCCAGGGCACTTGGAGGTCCAGTTCTTCCTGGACAAAACGGCACTTGGATAAAGGAACAATTGTGCAGCTTGTAACAGTAACAGAAACCGTGTTGAGTTGCAAAATGGATGCCAAGCTCAAGCTCACACAAATTTGTATATTCCGTCTACACTTAATGGATCTTGCACAATAAATGGAAAAGTTGATAGCGAAAAGCTGACAAAAAATCTTAATGATGCTATGGATGTGTACATTAGCAGGGTAAATGGCTGTCAATGTGGAGATACACAAATTCATTTGTTTAAGGGTCCAGATAGCAAAGAGAATCAAAAGCTCAGAGACTTCTTCAAGATTTATGCAAGGGGTAATGAGAAAGAGAAGATGAATTTAAAGAATAACTATCCTGATGAATATAGCCTGCTGGAAGATATTTGGAATCTAAGACAACGACATTTAGTAAAAGGTCTACCTGCAAAATATGTCTTTCAATTGGTATGTTGTTACAAAAAGGACTGTATACATCCAGAATGTATCAAAGGGTCTCCAGATATACAACCTGTTTGGTACTCTGGGGGGCCACCAGTAAATTTTCTTCCACTTCCAGTCCCAGACACAGAAAGGTATGTAGAGGAGCATGCAAAATACACCCATTATAACTTCTCGGCATTTCAAACATTTTGTCTTTCTAACTGGTATCATTTGTCTCATTTATATAGTTGCTTGTGGATATTGTAAATTTCTACTCTTTTACACTTGATTTATTTTTCAAGGTTCTATGGCGATCCATCGTGCAAAGATTGTGCTGGAGGTACAATGTGTGCTGGACATTATCAATTACCCAGTAAACAGATAGAAAAATTTCTTAAGGGTGAGAAACAGCAGTATGTTCAACCACCAAGCGAAGTGATGAAGGAAGTGTTCAGTGATGGAAACTATGAGGAGAGAGTCGACCACACGTCCATTAGAACTCTTCTGCCGGACAAAGTGTGTATACATTTACTCTCCTGCCAGACAGTGTATACATTTATAATCTATTATTTGTTTATGTTTTTTAAGAAATTGGTGATTTATAGGGCATGCCTTTGTGTCCATATTAAACTTATATGATCTAAGGTTTAGTCTTGTTTAGGTTAAAATGTGGTTTGAACATTTGAAAGAAGTTAAGGAGAACAGAAAAAGGGGGGACAAAAAGGCAGCAGAAACTCGAAAAAAGAATCGGAAAGAAAAGAAGCAAGACAAAGAACAAGATGTAAGATATGTTTCCTTCTATTTTTTCATCATTACACATTCTTTGGTTTTACCATCTATACATTTTTATAGAGTAATGAAAGAGCTTCAGAAAGTGGTGAGGAAGATTTTTGTATGACATGCTTGAAGCCAGATCCTCCGGTGGACACAAGGGTAGACGTTGACTGGATAGAGTGCGAGAACTGCAAAGCATGGCACCACCAGTACTGTGTAGGTTTTGACACACAAAGTGATGACTTTGATTGGAAGTGTCCCCTCTGCATTGCAGAGGATCTGATGTAAATAGTTTATATTAAATACTTTTAGAAATAAAGTTAAAAATAAAGTTAATTGTTAATTGTTTACAAGGAAGTGTTATATTGAAATTTACATCTTAGTTTTTTAGCCCAACTCTAACTAAACATTGCAAAATTTGCTCCCTAGGTGGGGGACATTTGACACAAGAGATTGTCCCCAGGGAAAGGAAATTGACATGAGAATTGGGCAAAATGTCAAATCCCCCTGGGTATGCCCGCCCCCCCCTCCCCCGGGGCTAAACATTGACATGCGCATTAGAAACGTGCTTTCCCTAGTTATGCTTGGAGCCTGATGAAACATAACTACAGTTTTCAACGAAAAACAAAGGAAAGGGACTTGACCAGAATGGCAATAACCGGCATTCATTCTGGCCAAGGCATCTCATGCATTTCCATATTGCACCCGGGTTTTGCCAAACAACGAACACATATTCGTAGCAATTCATTAATATAATTTTCAAATCCACAATTATCTATAATATCATTCTCAAATCCACAATTATCCACAATGTTCTGCATTCCACAATTCCTATAACGGAATCATATCAAATGTTACCAATCATCAATCTTTATCATAGCCACATTGCCAATCATCTCAATTTCAAAAGGTGCCTTCCACACTCCTACAATTAGGGCATAGCCATCTCCACATGACCTGAATACCTGCAACGACATATGAAAATATTGACTAAAAACGATATATATATATATGCTGACTCCAATTATTTCCCTTAACAGGGGGTTATGCACCCTCAAGAATTTAGGTATGGATCCACCACTGTCTTTGGACATAGGAAAATATATGCAACAAAACAACAGAATGCTTCCATGAACCTCTTAAAGGTAGGTTACAGACGCTTCTGCGCGTGTGCGAAGTGTGCTCACACTTTGTTTTGATTCTTGCAATTTGAAAACATTGCGCAATACTTAGTGTTCACAATTCAGGCAAGATGGCCGACGCACGGGAGTGAAAAATTTTATTGTTCGCAACGCTTACTAATATTCTCATCAAAAGAAGTGATACAGTCATTGAATCAATTTCATATCTAAAATAGATGCGTCTGAAGTGTATTTTCGTGAATATGGCTTCGAGCAAATGTTTTAAAATGAAGCATAAATAAAGATTGAAGTGCAACATGTCTGGGGTACGAATCCTTGATATTTATTACTGGCGTGCATTTTGACTCGAGTTTAAAACTATTTGTAATTTGTTACTGGGAAGAGCGAGTAATTGGTGGCACATATCGGTGTTATTGTTGGCACGCGTGGGATCAAGTTTTCACAAGTATTTCCGGCGCACAAAAAACTTCATAATAATGCTTCGCATGCTAGTCCGAATGTACGGAACAGTTCCAATAAGTCATGAAGAGTAAAGACGTATGTATCTTCCTTGATGGAACTAAACGTGAAGGTACAGTACTTGTGGATTGATGGTTTTTAACTACGTATCAACTTTTATCTAATACATCTGCAAGAAATCAGCTTATATAACAACCATATATGGGTCATATGGAATCACCACTCACCATAAACTAATGTAAAGAAATATCTTGGTGAATGACTGATATTCACTGCTTGTATTAAGCTGCATTGTTGACTATCTTCCATATTTTTATAATAAAGGTATTTTTATAATAACCTTTATTATAATAAAGGATTATAATAAAGGTAACATGCATTGTAACTATCCACATTGTATTAGTAGATAAATGTTGCTTCAGAGTTACCCAGACATATAGTACCATCAAGTTTTATTTTCTAGTGTATCAAAAATAGACAAGTAATTTAAGACAAAAAAATCAGTGCACTAATTGTTGTGTTTGAATACATCTATATTTGAATATCTGATATATGAATTTAATGGCTTGCTCCTTATGAAGTAAAATACTACCAAAAGACTTTAGACTTAATCCCATTAACATGCCGAGGATTTTCATTAAAATTTACGGTGGTAGCAAGCAAGGGAGGGTGTAATATATGTTTTAAGCATTGCACATTGAAATATATATATAAGTAACAGGTGCCAATTACCCAAATTTCTTCTTTTAAAATATCTAAGACAACCTCCCTCTAGTGGGGAGATCTAACTATCTGTAACACATGGTAATGGTCCAGAATGTTTTAGGATTGCAACAGCCACATTTGCTACACTGGAACACTTTCTGGTATGGTTGATAGTTACACCTGGGAATTCATTATTTGTCATCTTCACCAAATTCTATCTATAGCCAGTTCCTTGCAACATGATTGTCTTGCTCGTTTCACAGGTTTTAATTAGAGTGTAATTTTGAATCCTGCAATAACAATGTAGTATGAAGGTCAGGCAGATGTATTATATAAACTTCTCATTTAACTTGAAATGAGCTCACTATCATCCTTTATCCAAATTTAATAATCCAACAATCATAGTAAACATTACATAATTTATATGCAGTTTTTCTGTTTCAAATTAAAACAAAATCTCTACAAACTTACCATCTGGTCACTGCTGCTCTCCCATCTCCTTCCATGCATGTGTTTGGAAAAAACTACCCAAGACTTAGTTTGTAAAAGGTAGAAATTTTGCTCTTTCTGAAACCAAAGGATGCGACAAAAACACCAATAGGTTTTTTGGGCTTCTTTTGAGTGTTTCATTATAAACGATCACACGCAAAAAATGCCAATATGACCCACGATATATCCTTGAATGGTTAAACTAACTGCTTAAACGTGTTAAGGTTCAACCGCAAATAGTTCAAGAAATGCTTAGGATCACTCTTATGATCCTTTAATAAACAGAGAAATGCTCCGAGTGTCTTCCTCGTCACTATCCAACTCTTTATCCAAACATTTCTTTGTTTTCTCCTCACTCATAACAGATGACATTAAGAAGGGAATCATGGCATTCAATAAAACACAAAGACAACGAGTTTGTTTTTACTGTCAACAAGGGGGAGTCGAACAGATCATTGAGAGGCAATTACATGTGTATGTGGTGAACTAAAGCTGAAAGAGCCTCGCCTTATTACTTCGACCAATTTGAGAAAATAAGTCACAACAATCTGTCAACTTGTGGATATGAACCGAAATGGGCTGGCTAGCACATCTTGGTCACAACATTCATGTCCACAAAGACTATTATCGACTGCAAGACACAACACTCAAGATGGCTGTTGTTGGTAGCTTGTTAATGGCCGTCGACGAAGGCCGAGCGCACCTATTTAAAGGAAAGAATCCACGTGATATTTAGTTATCATGTAAAAATTTATAGCTTGAAAATCAGTATACCAAAACCCTGTCAACAAATTTTGGGGATGACTCGAGATACTGGAAATAATAAAATACAAGTAGACCAACGAATTTACAATTTTCATAAGCATTGGCTGAAACAGAATAAATTCAAAGAAGCAAACGACGTATTTGACAACACAGGTGTCCTGCTAAAAAAAAGGCACAGTTGCCATGCTGTGGTTGGACAAACATTAAATTTACTTCTGGATAACAGTTGTATTAATGGTAGCTCATCCATGGCCACCAGAGGTAGGCAAAACTCTTAAGTCTTTCTTTAAACCATGTAACGTGCATTATTTGTTGCTGATTTTCATTTTATTCATTTCAATTCCATTAGATTTTTAAAACTGCAAACTTTCATGGAGAACAATGGTAAATGCATTGCTGTATCAATAATTTTCAGTCTTTACTATTGAATTACTTTTCATGTTAGTCAAGATGTTTATAGATTTTGGCACGGGCACCATATTCAGTACGCCAGTTGCATGCAAATCGAATGGCACGTTTATCTGAAGAAACAGACTGATTAGAACCCATCAAAGTTCGAGGTATATAAAGCTGAGCTAATTTAGAAAAAAACTATAAGCTGAGCTAATTTAGAAAAAAACTTTAAATATTTACTAAATTATTCAAGCTCTTGTCAGCTACCTCTGTAACTCAGTGGCAAGAGCATTGCACCGGCATCACAAAAGTGTAGGTTCGATTCCTGCCGGAGGACCTATAGTTGACTCAATTTTCCCTTAACTGTTCCTGGCTTGAATTCGAAGTGTGTATAATTCCACTCAAAATTTAGACCCTTTAACAATGGGTAGAATCTACAGAATTTGAAAACAAAATTATATTTTATACGTCCTTGTTCGATATTGCAGCCATATATTTTAGCCTAAAAATTAGGACAGAACTCACAGACAGAACTTGACAACCATTGATAACTTGTAAAAAGCGTCTACGGAATATATTTGGAAACCAGATGGAAAAAAGGCGCCAAATTTATGATATCCCGGATGTACAACAATATATTTTATAATTTTAAACTCTTCATCAATTTATATTTTTGTCCCATCCCATAGAAGGCCTATCCTTCATAGCAGGCCTATGGAGTGCTATGGAGGCTTACGGTGGGTTATGGAGACATATGGAGGGTTGTGGAGGCCTATGGAGGGTTATGGAGACCTATGGTGGGTAATGGATGGTTATGGAGGCCTATGGATGCCTATGGGGAGGCCTTTGGATGCCTATAGAGGCCTATGCAGGGTTATGGAGGGTTATGTAGCCCTTTGGTGTGTTATAGATGCCTATGGGAAGTTATGGAGGCCTATGGAGACCTATCAAGGGTTATGGAGGCCTATGGAGGCGTATAAAAGGGTTGTAAATGGTTATGTTTATTCCAACAATATCTTTCTAGAATACACTTTTCGAAAGTATCAAAAAAGCCACCGACGGGATAGGAGAGTTTAAAATTTTGACATTTGAAATCACGCTTTATTTTGTATAGTATGTATAAGTTTATTTTGCAAATCCACTGATTTTCAAATTTAAATATGTAATAGATTTTTCAAGTGGAGCATCGGCATCTTTTCCGAAAAAAGATCAAATTCCTTACGTAAAACTATTACACATAAGCTCAGGTAAGTTTACATAAAACTATTGTTATGCAAAAATGGCTAGAATATTAACCAAAGTAAATGCTGTTCCTCATGTATACTGTGTACTGAATTATGTACTATTCTTTTTTATTCTTTTGTATAGCATACATCAATTCAGCTCAAGAAAATGCCAGAGTGTACGACAAAAGACACTCTTGCTTTTTTTGCGCGCATGTGCAGCAAGTGCATAGGGACAAGAAGGAAGTTGAAGATGCTCTGACATACTCTGCAAACTATGAAAAAAGAAAAAAACAATTTGAAAAACTTTGTTGCATGGGAAACTTCAATCACAACATGAGTCCTGGAAATTAAAAAGGGGGAGCTGAAAGTGGTAAGATGGCCAATGGCGAGAGCTCTAGTAACCCAATAATTATTTGGCCTGCAAATTTTGTCATGTCAAAATTTTTACTTTGCAATGAGCTTTGGAGACACGCTCGAAAATGCCAGTTTAAAGAAGATGAGGAGGGAACATCATCAAGAGCAATGAAACACGAAGGTCGTTTCCCGGCGGCTGCAGCAAAATGCTGTCCGATAAAGTTCTTTTAATCATATCCTATGACGCTGTGAGCATTCCTGTACGAAGCGATTGAACAATTTTAATAAATTAGCTGATGCTGCGTCATTTTGATACTTTGTTGGAGTGTGCCAGAAGATTAGGAGGATATGAAGAAAATGATGGCACCTCTTCAACGGAAAAATTTAAAGTGCCAGCCACCTCAGTTCATTGTGGATATGAACTGAAAAAGGCGGCTGTTTTATTAGGTGTCAAGCTCTTCGGGAACAAAATGCAGAAAAGAAAGCGCTATCAATGATCTTCTGCATCTGTATGATGCTGAGTGGCATGATAGAATATCAACCTCACATTGAGAAAAGACAATGCACCTCAGCTTTTGAGTTGAAGGGTCTATGTTTTTGGGCAATGTCTCACATCATCCGATCGTATGTTTTCGGGCAATGGTTCTCATGTGCGATGCAGGTGTATGTTTTCGAATGAAAATATTGAGTTCACTGCAATATAATGTGTCAAATCAGATGAGGAGTTTAAAGTTATAAAATATATTGTTGTACATCCGTGATATCATAAATTTGGCGCCTTTTTTCCATGTGGTTTCCAAATATATTCCGTAGACGCTTTTTACAAGTTATCAATGGTTGTCAAGTTTAGTGAGTTCTGTCCTAATTTTTAGGCTAAAATATATGGCTGCAATATCGAACAAGTATGTATAAAATATAATTTTGCTTTCAAATTCTGTAGATTCTACCCATAATAATTGCTCTAATTGAGGGGGACCATATTCATATATTCTGCTATTCCTGGCTAATTTCTTTTGAAAACAACTTCACTTTCAATAGGAATCATCCTAACCTAGCAGAAAATATAAATATGGTCCCCCCCAATTAACATTCCATTGACGCCAATTACCTTTAGAAGTGACAAATAGGGAAAAATGTAAGCACTTCTTTGGTTCACTTTAGATGGTCCATCATTTAGGTAAGTCCATGGTGTAGTTTGTTGAGGTTTGCTAAGAGTACACTTTGAAATGCTGTTGACACATTAACCTGTTGAAGGCCTGATGCTACCGGAATTGATTCAATAATGTTTCGAATTGAGTGGGTCCTCGGTGCACTGAACAGGGCATCTGCTGTCTACAATATTGATACATTGTCTACAATGATAAAATACATGCAAAAAATGACTGACCAATACCGGATCACAACACAGCAGAAGTTGAAACAAACCAAGAGTGGTAAGCATATCGATCCTATCGAACTGATGGTCTTCGATGAAGACCCCGGATTATGTGTTGTACAACATTTTGAAGAATATATCGAAAGGACTGCAAAATTGAGGGATAAGCATATGCAGTTATTAATTAGCTATGTTAAATAACACCATTCTATCTCTAAGGATACAGTGGCCAGGTGGGTCCGAGAAGTTCTTAAATTGTCTGGTATTAATACGGATGTATATGGTGCACATAGCAGCCGAACTACCTTGACATCGTTTTGTCATTGGAAAGGATTAGATATGGTGACAATCATGAAGTCTGCTGATTGGTCGAATAGTGGAACGTTTGCATGGTTTTATGCTAAACCATTAGAACAATCTATCTTAGGAAATTTATCACTTTAAGTTGTTAACATAAATCTTTGTTTTTCATGTTATGTTAATATTAAATAAATACTCGGTTACGAGTATAGTTCGTGTGCGTAGAACTTTTAAATCTCAGGTGTTATTTAAATAAAATACTGGGTACTGATGCTCATGCATTGCATTGCTCATGGATCAAGATTTCATATGTGTGCTTCTCTTAACATTTTTGGACAGATAGTAACTTGTTCGTCTATTATTAGTCTTGTTTTTATACTAGACGAATAGTAAATAAGCATCTAGCACAAAAACGGTCAATAGTGACGTTTGATTTGGCAAGTAAAATTGCAATCTTCAGGTTGTGAGTGAAGAGTATCAATGAATCAAAGCGGCATTTGTCAAGGTTCAATATGATAATTAAAAATAAAATACAAATTAATGTTTGGTTTACAATGACAACTATTTTGATTCTTATACTTAAGAAAACATATGAAATATGTTAATTGTTAAAACAACGTGAATATACTTAGGTTTTTTTAAACAGTGAAAACAACAGAAACAAACTTAAAACAGTGAAAACAACAGATGTTCTTTAATGTAGGCTAAATGTAAATATTTCAATGTTAACAAGAATGTCAGCTACACAGATTACACTTCTGAAAACCCAGTGCTGTGTCCATTTTCTGTTTAAATACCGCATAATCAGTGTGTATGACTGGTATGCAAATAGTATTAAAACATATCCTTGCGATTGGGACACAGCTTTTTAGTGTCTTTCACAGACAACAACTCAACTGATAACATTTCATGTCTAGGAGGTAAATGGTACGATGCAGTCTAGAAATTAAGCAGATTGATTTTCTGACTCTTGGCCAGTAATCACAGCTGCGTCATCAGCAAACTGAAACCAATGAGTCGGATTTAGAAAGTTTAAGGAGAAACCAAATTGACGGTATTTATCGACTTTAATATGTTGAATGAATGTGTTAAAGCACATTGTTTTCTTGGGTGAATGGCAGCAAGTGTAGTAGTGAAGTAATTTAGGCATTCCGTCATAGTAAAGGATGGTTGTACAGCACGTTGTTTGTTAAACACATTTTTAATATAACCCCAAAAATTGCGTTCAAGATAACTATTGTGGTTTATTGACTCAGTATTGTTTACGTCTGACCTCTCTGTGTCGTTATTTTGCCGGAGCTTATTGCGCAAAACACGCGAGACGTATTTTATTTCTGTAACGTCAGCATTTGTCAACTTCAAATTTCGTAAGGCTTTTTTCATTTCTTTAACTGTCTGATTTTTATATTTGTCTACTAAGTTTTTATCTGGTATCGTTTCTAAATGTCCAAAAGCATCGGCGAAATAGTTATATATCACGTCATTTAATACTTGTATACTTGTACTTAGATCTTGTGATTTGATTGCACCATTCAAATGTAGAGTCGATTTGAAATAATCGTTAGCCATTAACCATTCTGAATCTTTCTTAGGTAGATTTATGCCTTTCTTTAGCACTGGTATTGACTCATTTTCAATAGTATTTATTTCCTCTACATCAACCACAGGGTCGTCTAGGTTGTTCTCTGCAATCTGTTCTTCAAGGTCTGAACACAGCTCGTTGTTAAGGCCATGTATGACTCGACAACTACCTTGGTGCATCTTTAGACCCTTATTTCCTTTAAAAACTTTACCACAGCAACATTTTACAGCTAAACGGTTCGCAATAAGGACAGCAGGTGAATTCAATAAAGGCACTTCCCTTGCTGTTGGGTTTTCCGATCCAATTTGTTTGGCTTGATAAACTCTTTGTTTACAACGCCATGCATGTCGACCAAGCGTGAAGAAATCTTTGCCACAGAATGAACACACAACACACAAAAGAAGCATAGCAATAAAACTTGAACGTATCATAATTAAACTCTTTATGATTTTTTATAAATTAACGAATTTAAGGCGATTCATGTAAGAAACCAGCGATTAAACTATAGACATGTACAGAGCACATCTTGACGGCCCTGCTCAATGAATAACAATAACAATAACAATGACAATGACAACGACAACGATAACGATAATGACAATGATGATAATAATAATAATAATGGAAACTTTATTGATTTTCTTTTTAGTATATATACACAATTGTAAATCTCACTAATACTTTAGGTAACTTACAATCGGCTACTTGAATCTACTTATATATAAATACTATGTATATATGGAACGAAAAATTAGGATCAAAATACGATTATACATTATTAATAGTAAGCTATTTATAATACATTATTAAACATGAATACACTAAAAGTTCAGGATTTTCCCACTCTTTATTTCTACGGCAAAATATATATGTAGTTCGAATCGCAATCGTCGCCATACGTTTCACACAGTAATCCTGTTGTTTCTGGTCTACGCCAAGTTTATCGAGCATTTTAAAAAGGGATCTACTTTCGTCAGCAAAAATACCTAAACAACTCATGGATATATTTACAAATACTACATCTCTATAAATTCTTGTTTGCTCTTTTAAAAGTTCAGAATACTTTTGTTTTTTGCGGTTGCTGTTGTTTCGAAGGTTAGATTCATAACCGACGGTCAATTCTGCAATATATAATGTGTTGTCTGAAGTAACGAGGAGAATATCAGGACGATATTGGTCCCCAGTGATTATTGATGGACACTTGTATCCAGGAATATCGACGTACAGGCTGGTATTTTTAACACAATGAAGGGTTTTAGCTAGGAAATTTAAAATCGAGTCATGGCGCCAAGTGAATCTGTCAAGGTAAGACTTGCAACCAGCAACAACGTGTAGCAGGGTTTTGGGTGACAAACAGTTGGAACAACTAGAGATGGAAGATATATTCCACCTTTTAAGATTTTGACCTGTTGGAAGTGAGTTATTGATATATCTGATACTAAAATTGAAGATATTTTTTGGAAGATTTGACTGAGCCACTGACCATAATTTCGTTAAGTGTGATAAGGCGAATTTATCAACACAACTAAAGAAAAGTCCTTGAGTTAGTAGCTTGTTTTGCAGCTTGTCCTCTTGGTTTGTAATAATAATAATAATAATAATGATAATAATAATGAAAACTTTATTAATAAATTTTTAGGGTATATACAATTGTAAATCTCACTTATATAAGGTAATTTACAATCGGCTACTTGAATCAATCAATAACTACAATTTAATACTAATACAAACAATACATCATCTATAAAACATTATAAAATATAGGTCAAAATGTTAAAAGTTCAGGATTGGACCATTTTTTATTCCGGCAACAAAATATGTAATAGGTTGTTCGAATTGCAATCGTCGTCATTCGTTTAATAAGGCATTCATGGTGGTTCCTTTCAAAGCCAATATCTTTAAGCATTTCTAAGAATGTCGAACATTCTTTTGAAAAGACACCAAGAGAGCTAATCGATAGATTAATAAATTTTACTGCTTGGTAATGTTTGCGTTGTTCTCTAATTAATTCTAAGTATTTGCATTTTTTGCGCTTAACATTATTTTCAAGATTTGATTCAAAACCAACAGTTAGTTCAACAATATAGAGACAATCTTTAGAGGTTAATAGAAGCAAGTCAGGACAGTGAGAGTTTCCAGTGATGATTGATGGGCTCTTGTAATTTGGTAGATCGGCAAAGAGAGTCGCGCCGTTGATGGATTGTAAGTTTGCTGCGAGGAGGTTTAAGATGGAGTCATGTCTCCACGTGAACCGTTCGAGATAAGATTTACAACTCGCCACTACATGTAGTAGTGTTTCTGGAGATAAACAGTTTGAACAATCTGAAGTTGCCGATAATCCCCATCTTGCAAGATTCTGACGTGTAGGAAGTGAATTGTTGATATACCGTATGGTAAAATTGAATATATTTCTAGGTAAATTTGTTTGAGATGCACACCGCATTCTTGTCAGCTCTGAGTGACAAAATTTCGATACATTTCTGAAAAAGGAGCCTTGACAGGTTAGCCTGCGTGCAGCCTGACTTTTCGGGGCGAAGAGGGAAAAGTGAGTCTGCGAATCAGGGAACAATACCGTGTTCGCGCCATCTTTTGAATTGCATGGATTTCTGTACTCAAACGTGATTGGCTATTGCTCAGACGCTTAATACATGCTCTACGATTGGCCAATTCGTTAATATATTCAGTTCATGAAACAACATTCCGGAATGCCAAAATGGCGGACAAAAGCGCGAAAAGCAATGTTGTGTGTAATTTATGCACGAAAGCCATACAAAATATGTATGAAAGGGTCCTTATTACAGGAAAAGAGGAGTTTGACGTTGCTTCCGAGATTCAGTCACTTCCTTTCAGTGTTATGATTCACAGCAAATACGCTTGCAGGGCTTGTGTCCAAAAGTTAAAGAAACGTCGGGCAATACTCACAACCTTGAAGGATATCGAAGGTTTTTTCAGGAATTCAGCGTGTAAAAGATCAGCTGATATAGCAACTAGGGAATATCAACAATCTACGACCACTGGATCGAAGAGGATTTGTAACGAAACAACTGAGGTTTCACGTCTAACATCATCGCCAATCCGCAACAGTGTAGAGGGAATTTCAAGTACAAATACGACGATAACATGGCCAGTCTCACCAATTCAACAGAAGCGTGTTACTATTAATGAACAGACCAGTGATATTAATAGTTCTGTTGCGACGAAAACAGAAGTTCGCGTGAAGGTAATGTTTTAATTACATATATTGTACATAATTCAGCCATAATACTGCAACTGCAAAGTATATACTATTTATTAATAAACAATCTATTTATTAAGGTAATGTGGCCATCTAAAAGTGTAGAGAAAAAGCTACCTGAGGATTTTGACTCCTTGGCAAAGATGTTGGTAAGAGGAACGTACAAGCAGATTGCCACTGCTGCTTGGAAAAATGGGAAATTGAAGAAAGAGTTCATCCAGCTGATGGAAAAGGAAATCAATAGAGAATGCACACAACTATGTTCCAAGAAAAATCCCAGCATTTTGAGGATGACCAGTAAAGATAGAATTTTAACTTTTACATTTGAGAAACTTTCTGGCGAACTTAATGAGAGGGCACCCCTGTTTCATTCATTGTTAGTTGCTGCTTGTACAAACCCAAGAAGTAAAGCAACAGAACCTCAAAATGAATTTGCAGCAGTCGCTATGGCTGGGGCTGTTTGTCTACGTGATCGGTCAAAGTTTATGATAGCTGCCCAGCTATTGATAACCATCTTTTTGTATCATGCAAATTGGATGGTAAGTCATGTTTTATTGTTACATTCCAACAATTTTTCTTCATTAATAAAAAGATGATTTTGCTTATCAATTGGATTTCCTTGGTGGTGGCATGGTATATGGGTCACTCAATAATTGTTTAATATAAATGGGAGTTATGAAATCCAGTTGAAGTGCCAAAATCACCAAGTAGTGATTAGCATTTTATTATAAAATTTAAGTTTCTCAATCAAATTTGAGGATGCCAATGTCAAAATAACTATGTGGGGTGTTAAATTAAACATTGCCCCCTTAGATTTTGAAGCCACCACACCACTGACCCTTGGTAATTAACTGAGTTATAAACCACAATATCTGCTCAGGTATTCTATCATAAAACTATTTAAAGAGCTGATCAAGTCCATATGCTATGGGAGGTCGTCTAATGAAATTATTACCCCACTAAAAATTATGTAATGCACTCGCAAAAATAATTTATTATACAGGTTAGTTTGAAAGTGTGCTGGAACAGTATAGGTGAATTTGCAGCATATATATTACTTTATATATTTTTTTGTTATTTTAATACTAGGCTACGTTGGCAAGGTTGTATCAATTGAGAATAGTAACCAGTCATACCTTCCTGTACAAGAAACTCAATGAATATGGAGCTGATCATGATAAGGAAGTTTTGGACAGAGTTGCTGCACAGGGTCAACTATTGGCACAAAATCACCATAAAAATCCAGCTGAAGAAAATCCTGTGGAGGCTCCTTCAGGTCCATCACCCCAAGCTGTAGTTCCACCTGATTCTGGCAGAAAAATTGTGTTTGACAATATTGATTACAACCAGAAAGTTCACTACATGACTGAACAACACCAGAACATTGACCATCATTATGTAACATACATGAGTGTAGAGAACCGGGTATCAGGGAACCATTTAAGTGATCAACTTCCAACAGGTGGAGTTATGAAAATGGAGAATGGGAGCTGATAATGTAAAGCAAAGGACAAATTATATTCACCTTGTTGAACGAATCATTGCAACCAATATTCCTTGTCTCAATTTCCTTGCCGATGTGTGCCCAATGCACATTTCCCACAAGTACAGTGCAGAAATGAAGAAGAGATCAGAGTCTGTATGTTAATTTTACTAATACTACATGAATTAGGGGTAGGCTTTGGGGTTGTTGGTTAAGCATATGGGTTAAGGCAGTATCAGTGTTAGAGTTAATATGAAGGTTAGAATACATGTGAGAGAGCATTTATTATATATGTAATTGTTACAGTAGTGGCTAATTTTGTCCTGTACTTCTTTCTTTTGACAGGTATTTTTAGGCATGATATATGAAAACGAAATCGATGCTAATGGGATCATAAAGATTCTCCAGCAACTTCACAAGTTTGTTCCATGCAGTGGCGATAAAGAAGATTCTGTGCATGGTGTCCAAGGTGTCGCTGGTGATCAATTAAGTGTGGAAAGAGCTATAAATGGTAAAGTGTCCTTAGCCAATGGTTTTACTAGTGAGGAGCGCCTGGAAGGACTCCATTTTGAAGCAGCTGACTGGCATGCTGGCAACAAGTTTTTGGAGGTTTGTTAAATTTCAAAATAATGTACCCTGCATGTTGTATATGATTTTAGCAGATCCTACTCCCTTGCATTTATTATCACCCAGTTTATGTCTTCAAATTATGTCCTCATCTACAGTACTAGATAGGAACTATACCCACTCATATAATAGTAGATAAGAATTGAGCTATTTTTAATTACTGTTTCAGGTTGCATTCAACAATTTGTATAACATATCGTCTTCTGGTGATAAATGTACAATGTACAGTGACCGAAATTTAATCAATAGAAGAAATGTCAAGAGTGATGTCACTGCTGCAGCGAATCCTTGCCGGAGATTTTTTAAAATTGAAATTGAATCCAGAGTCATTGCTGCTGCTTTGGCTGTTTTGAAAATGGACAGTTTAGATGAAGATAAAGAGATCTTCCCTGACAAAAAGGGAACATCCAAAGAAGAGAAAATGCAGTTCTTACGGAAAATAGCTACTGCTGTTGTGGATAGATTTGTTATTGACCAGGAAAGAAATGATAAGATTTTGAAATCTGTGCAATTGATCCAGCAATACACAGATGCAAAACGTTCAGTCAATGCCGAAGGGAGATATCCATGCAGATACAAGGGCTGCCAGAAAACATTTGCATTTGATGGGAAGCACAGAAGGCAACACGAAATGCAGCATTATCCACCACCTGAAGTTAATGAATATGAAATTGCCAGTGTGATCTGTGATACCACAATTGATGAACATGATCGTGATGACATGTTTGCTTACCAAAGAGCATTGCTTGATTATGGAATGTTATTGCTTAATTTTTGGGATGGAATATCTGAGGGTGACGGGGAACGTGTGATAAGGTGTTGGAAATTTTTCCTCATGTATTTGAAGCATCAATGAACATCAGCCAACAAGTATTCCCTAGAAGCATTGTATTTAATGTTTCAAGTGTATGCATTGCTTAGCCCTAAAGAATCTCATCGCCTGATTTGGAACAGATTTATTAAGAACAAACATGGACAATTTGGCAATATATCTTTGGATCTGAATTTGGAGTTTAAGAACAAACTTGTCAAGGAAGCCTTAAAGAAGCTTGGTCCTAATGCAAGCAAGAAGTCACTTGATCGAATTTGCCATTCCTTGGGAGTAACTGCTGATCTAATGGCAATTTTTGATACCAACTTGAACATTTATAAAAGATCTGGAAGGCATGTGAAGAAGTCAACCAATGGAGACCTGGAAAAATTAGTAAAGGAGCTACTTACACAGAAGGCATTTCATCACACACCTGGCAGGGAGTACACTTTTTATAAAAATATCAAACCAAGTATTTTAAATGGTTTTGATTTGCATAAATTGTATGTGTGGACCAATGAACATAAAAAGCACATGATTCTTAACAGGCATGCTCGTTAATTAGCAATAATTAATTATCAGCTAAGGATCAGTTTTATATCATACCCTGAATGAAAAATTTAATTCCCTGACTAATATGGAAAATAGTTAAAATACATAGCTGTTTGAAGAAATTATATGAATTCTGTACATCCCTTTGATACTTATGTCATTTGGTACAGAAGCATCACTCTCCTGAATTATCAATGGTCCAAGGCCCAAACGTATTTGTGACATAATTAACAAAAGGCTGTATTTAGTAAATATATCTAATTTTAAAAACATTTATTTCCCCAAAATTTAGTACTGTTTGTAATGTTGGAGAGTCTGATTAAACGTTTATGTAGCAATGCTCTTCCCTTGGAAATAAAAATGTCTGTTGGACAGATTAAAAATAAAGTTGGGTGTGCATGATTGCTTGTTGGAAAACAAATGTGAAGATTTAATTTGAGTTTTTTTTGAGTCAACAAAATCTTTTAAAATCACAAATAAATTCAAAAGTTTATAAGAAGCATTTTACAACATTAAAGAGTAAGGTTCACCAAACTTGTTTCCAAGTTAAGTTACCTTTAAAGAGAAAATATCCACCATATTAAAACTTCATTGTCCCCATTGCAATGACAGTTAAGAGATTATAAAATTCAATAATAGATAATTTTTTATTATTGAAAATACTATATTGAGCCATCTGAGAGTTAATTGGCTAAATACTGCTATTTAAGTCCATGGATTCATCTTCTTTGCTAGTGTTAAAAGAGGAAAAACATTCAAGTTCCTGGGTTTCCATAAAGAATATATATGAGTCATCTCTCACATCACCCCAGTTTGAACTGAAACTAGTGTCATTAAGGGATTCTTCCACATCAAGTCCTATTAGTTCACTGGCATCTACATCTCCAAAAACTCTGTTTATTAGATCAAGTATTTCAACAGCATGAGCATGTCTCCAAATTTCAACCTCTTGAACAATGTCATTGACTGTAAATAGTTTGTAACATTTGTCAATTACTTGATTTATGTGAAAATTATTGAATTCAAGTAAATTATTGGGACATGGAACTTGTTCATGTGTTTGTGCTTTGCTTATAACTTTGTTCCTGAATTTTACTAGTTCAGTGTGCAATAGTTTTTTTTGTCCTTGTAAAACTGGCCTTTGAATACATGTGTTTGTAACATCATTTGACATGGCAACATCAACTTCATTTTCTTTGCACAGATTCCATACAGTGCATTTTTCTTGGCATGTGCAATTTTCAGCACAAATATCGCAACATTTGTGATATGACTGACTTTGTTTTTCATACTGATAGCCAAAATTATCCATTAGTATCTTCCGACGACACTCTTTAGCCTGGACGTATGCTTTCATCTCCTTGTCACAACGTCCTAACAGTAAACCATTGTAAAGAAGGCAACAGGAACTGAGTTCTCCATCCCGACCAGCACGCCCACACTCTTGCACATATGTCTCCATGTTCTTAGAAGGGCCAAAATGTACCACTCTTCGTATCTTCCTGCAATTTACTCCCATACCAAATGCAATTGTGCATATAAGTATGCGTAAATGACCATTTTTGTCTGCTAAATTTTTGGTAATGTGTTCCTTCGCAAGAGGAGGTGTTCCTGCATGAAACATCTCAACAAGCCTATTTTGTGGTACACATTCACCAAGAAATAATTGCTTACCCAAATACACTTCAAAAATGCGATAAATAACTGAACACTGTTTTCGAGTCTGACAGTAAATCAATGTTCACTGGCTATTTGCACCATATTCTTTAACATCTTGAATTAATGCTGAAAAGGCATTTTTTAAATGATCATCCTTTTCCAAATACTGGACACTGTATTGTATATTTTTCCGATCTGGGCTCTGCTCGATAAAATGCACATCATTTGTATGCAGGTGTAGTGTGCTTAGTATTTGTTCTTTTGTATCTCTTGTTGCGGTTGCAGTAAGAATTACAAGTTTGCAGTGTTGTGGGAACAAGGAACGCAATTCCCCCAAACAACCATACCATTTCCTGAATGGAACATTGCTATCCTTACTTCCAGGCAAGCCCCTATTTTAAATAGTACATAATATTATAGATTAGTGACATGTGTATGTACATAATACTATAGATTAATGGTACTATATTATAGATTAATTATATGTATAAATATAAATAGTAATGTATGATAATAGTTCTAAGCTTATATGCAATCATGAATAATTAAAAGTAAAAATATATGGCAATGTATAATGAAATAAAAATATGTTATTCAGGGATGCCAGGCAGGGTGGCATGGAGGGCATTTGCCCCTGCTGTTCTTTTCTAAAGAAGGGGGTATCATCCAAATATACTTACTTACTGCCCTTAGGTTCATATTGGCCCCCCTGCCCTTTCATTCCTACAGCGGTCCCTGGTTAAATTTAGATGTTTTTTTATCCCTTGTGCATGTAACATTGCAGAAACTGCACAGTTGCTTTCATAATACTCTGTTTTTTTGGCATGTTCAAGACCCATGAATTTATTATTTTTCGCCAAGTAAACAGCGCAATAGAAAACTCACCAATGAACTATACAATGCGCTTCATCAATAGCAACTCCTATGAGCATTTCCGTGAAGCTTTCGCACTGGAAAATACTCCTCCATACAGACATTGACAATAGACATTCTGGAGAGCCATAGATAACAATATATGTACCATTCATAACTTCTTGGACTGTATCAGGATCCTCTTCATCTGAAATGGCTATCGCAGGAATTCCAATACTCTGTAAATATTCCACCTGGTCATTCATTAATGATTGTAATGGAGAGATTACAACAATCACACTGGAACCTCGAGGCCTTTCATATAGCACGTCGGCCACTATTGGTAAACACTGGTAAATTAAAGACTTCCCAAAGCCTGTAGGTAGATTTATGAATATATTTTTCCTTTGAAAGAATATCTCGATTGCTTCTTTCTGCTCTTTCAACAAGTTTTGTATTTCGAATTGATATTTACACTCGTCGAAAGCTTTTTGCCAAAGTTGTTTATCGAAAGACGCCATTGCGCAAAATAAACAATTTTTGCACTGAATATATTAACGAATTGGCCAATCGTAGAGCATGTATTAAGCGTCTGAGCAATAGCCAATCACGTTTGAGTACAGAAATCCATGCAATTCAAAAGATGGCGCGAACACGGTATTGTTCCCTGATTCGCAGACTAACTTTTCCCCCTTCGCCCCGAAAAGTCAGGCTGCACGCAGGCTATGACAGGTCAATTGGTTGCGAAGTTTATCCTCTTGTCTCGAACGAAATTCCTTAATTACTTGTTTTGTAGAGGTGTATACATCATATTGTATATTTTTGCTGTTGCTAGTTGACTTTCAAAGTTTACTGATATCAGTGTTCGATGAGGTTTTAAGAGCATTGCGTCGAACGGTTTGGCATTGGGTAAATTTAATTGATGGAGGCGAAATATTGAGACCAAATTTGTTTCGGGTAAGGAATACTGTGCTTAGCGTTCCAGATATGGGTAATTCAAGCCATGTACGAATATAATTGTTAATTTTGGAATCGATATTTTCAATCACCCACGTTTTTGACAGATCTGTGACAGTAAAATGCCAGGATAGTTTTGATAAAACAACGGCTATAAAGCAGTAATTTATTTCTTGGATGAAGTGGTTTGGAATCAATAACAGACATTAAGTCTTCAACAAGGGAAATCAATTCAGACTTGTGTTGTTCATCTGACATGTTGAAATTGAAATATCCTCCTAAGTATTGAAAGCTTGTGCCCACTTTTGTCGCTGGAATTAGCTTATTATTAATGAACAATTTTGGTAAATATTGAATTGATTTTGTCACAGACTTTTTGATGATAATAATAATAATAATAATAATAATAATAATAATAATAATAATAATAATAATAATAATAATAATAATAATAATAATAATAATAATAATAATAATAATAATAATAATAATAATAATAATAATAATAATAATAATGATAATGATACTGATACTGATACTGATACTGGTAGTGGTAGTGGTAGTGGTAGTGATAGTGATAGTGATAGTGATAGTGATAGTGATAGTGATAGTAATAATAATAATGGAAACTTTATTTTCTTTAATACATACTTACAATTGCAAATCTCACTGTTAAAGGTAATTTACAATTGGCTACTTGATATATAAAAATTTGATACATTTACACAAGTACACAGTATAACAAGCAGATTAAAATTTTAGTAAATCTGGGTTTGTCCAATCCTTGTTTCTACAACAAAAAACGTAATATGTTGACCTAATTGCAATATTAATGACCTTTCTGATTATATATCGTACACCAGCCTTGTCGGATTTTAAACTTTCCAACATATCAATGAAGACTGAGCATTCTTTCTCAAAGACACCAAGGGCACTAATCGACAGATTGACGAACTTTACTGTTTTAAAATATTTCTGCTGTTCCGTAATCGTATCTTTATATTTCACGTGTTTTCGCTGCGCATTTTTTCTTAGATTAGTTTCGTACCCGACGGTTAGTTCAAGGATATAAAGACAATTGTCTTTGGTCACAATTAGTAGATCAGGACGATATTCTTCACCAGTAATTATTGAGGGATTTGGGAATGATGGCAAGTCAGCATAGATGTTTTGAATATATTCCTTGGGAAGGTTATTGGCAAGAAAATTTAGGATTGAATCGTGTCTCCAAGTAAATCGTTCTAGGTAGGAACTGCAACCAGAGACAACGTGCAACAATGATTCAGGGTTAAGGCAGAATGAACATTCAGAAGACGACGAGAGTCCCCACTTATGTAGATTTTTCCGGGTTGGTAGTGAATTGTTGATGTACCGAATGCTGAAGTTGAAAATATTTCTTGGTAGTTTCGATTGACAAGTAGACCAAATACAGTTTACTTTGGGTAGAGAGAATTTTGTTATGCTGGAAAAGAACGAACCTTGACATTTCAGTTGATTTTCTAATTTATCTTCTTGACTTTTTCTGAATGACTTAACAACTTCTTTCGTTGAATTATATTGATCATATTGAGTGTTAGTATGATTAGAAGAAGATTTCCATAGGTGTTTTATTGATTCGTTAGGAGAAGATTTCAAGACACTGCGGATAGTTGTTTGACATTGGTTGAATTTAGTAGAAGGAGGAATGATGTTAAGACCAAATTTGTTTCTAGTTAGGTAAACGTAACTAAGCGATCCAGAGATAGGGAGTTCAAGCCATTTTCGGATGTACTGTTTGAAAACTGAGTCCAGGTTTTCCGAAATCCAGGTTTTTTGAATGGATGCTACTGTGAGATGCCACGAGAGTTTTGAAAGTACATAACGGCTGTATAAAAGAATTTTATATTTTGGGTGCAGTGGCTTCAGATCTATATCTTTCATCAGGCCGGTGAATAAGGAGAGTAATTCTGATTTGTGTTCGTCATTTGTCATTTCGTAATTGAAGAATCTTCCTAAATAACAAAATGATTGACCAATTTGCGTAACTGGGATTAAGCATCTATTAATGAATAACTTCGGGAGGTATTGAATTGATTTAGTGAGAGCTTTCTTGATGCCAAAGGTACTGCATTTGTCCACTCGTATGATCATGTCTGACCATTGACACCAGATCGCAAAACGATTTAGTAGGATTTGATTTTCAGATTCTTGGCTGGTTATTACAGCTGCGTCGTCGGCAAATTGAAACCAATGAACCGGGTTGAGAAGTTTATACGAAAAACCAAATTGTTGATATTTTTCCTATTTTATGTGCTGGATAAAGGTGTTGAAGCATAAGTTGAATAACAATGGACTGAGGCAATCACCTTGTAAAACTCCACGAGTTACGTTTATAAATGGGGTACTAAAATCAGGTGTGATGATTGATGTTCTAAAATTTGTATAAAGACTTTTAATTATGTGTTGAATATGATCAGGTATGTGATGATAGCCAAGGACAGATTGAATCAGATTATGGTGTACCTCTCCAAAAGCATTTTTGAGATCAAGTAGGGTTATGACGAGAGATCGCTGTCTTATTCGTGCTTGGTTAGTAATATAGGCCATTTGAGCTGTGTGTTCAAATGTTCCCGATATATGAGGAGTGAATCCTTTCTGAATTCTGTGTTCGGTGAAGTTATTAGCAATCAAATACGAAAACATTGCATTACGGATACATGAAGTGAATACTTTCAACGGCACGGATTGAAGAGTTATTGGACGAAAGTTTTCAGGAAGATTAGTATCATTTTTCTTGTGTATTAATATAGTACAAGCTTTCTTCCATTCATCGGAACAGACCCAGAAAGCCAGACCGCTTGGATTAGTTCAGTTAAATATGTTCGGAGGTACGGGCAACGTTTAAAACATATAATAGAGATTTGATCAAGAGGACAAGGAGAGCCAGATGTTTTCATTTTACGAATTATGTTTGTTGTTTGTTGATAATTTGGGGGTTGAAGGTCAAATTCAATGAGGGGATTAGGTAATTTTGGAATCCAATTTGGAATGTTAAATATTTTGTTTGGGTTTATCTGTGTCAAAACTGTCTTAAAATATCTTAAACAATCGTCCATATTAAAGGTAGGAAGAGTAGATTGGTTGCATTCGATAAATTTCTTCACATATCCCCAGAAATTGCGTCCAATATATTTGTCGTGGTTAAGCGATTCGTCTATATTATTAGTTGTGTCGGATTTTAGCATATTACGCACGAGACGAGATACATATCTGATTTCAGCTAGATCAGAGTTTGATGATTTTAGATATTTCAATGTTTTCTTTAATTCCTTTATGCTGTGACTTTTATATTTCTTAACGAGTAAATCATTAGGTAGAGATTCTGTAAAACCAAAGTTTCCAGCAAAGTAGCTGTAGATGGTGTTATTTAATAGCTTAATTGATGTATTCAAATCGGTACTTCTGATTGGTGGATAAGACATTAATGAAAATTTGAAATCTTCGTTAGCCGTTTGCCATTCTGAATCGGTTTTAGGAAGATTTATACCCTTTTTTAACTCAGGATATTCCTTGCCATAATTAGTATTGGGGTTTGAGGTGCTGTCAAGATCGTTTAGGTTTTCGGCACAGATGTTGTTGCATTCCTCATGTTCGAATATACTATTCACCAACTCATTATTGAGCCCCAAGATGACCTGACAGCTTCGTTGATGCATTTTCAAACCTCGAGCTCCTTTACAAATTTTCCCACAATAACACTTGGTACCAGACTTTTTATTAATACCTGAACTAGGCGAGGAGATGACGGGTTCTGCACTTATTCTAGATGATGTAGGATGATTTGGATAGACATTTGAGTAAGGGTCGGTAATCTTCTCTTTACAACGCCATTGATGCCGACCAAGAGACACAAAATCTTTGCCACAAAACGAACATATAACACAAGACAAAAGCAGACATATAAAGCTTGAACGTATCATAATTAATGCTGATGAATTCAAAATTTGTAGATCGTAAATCAAGTAAAAGGATTTCGATTAAACCACAGACATGTGTAGAGCACGTCTTGCTCTACTCGATGTCATTATAATAATAATATTATTATTATTATTATTATTATATATTTATTATTATTATTATTATTATTATTATTATTATTTATTATTATAATTGAACAGCAGCGCATATTCGCTCTCTGTACATGTCATTCGTTTAAATGAAAAATACTTTACTTGAATTGGTACATTATCGTCGTATTGAATTTAAGTCTATAATGATTCGTATAAGCTTACTTGCATTGTTTTTTACTCTCATAATATGCGGATTTTGTGGAAAAGAATTTGTATCATTGGGCCGCCACTCATGGCGTTGTAAAAGCAAAATTGATTACAGCGAAGAAACCACTGGAAAAGCTGATCCTGTTATGGAAATCCCTTCACAAGAATGCATGCCGATAAAGACGCGCAAAGCTATCAAATGCTGTTGTGGAAAAGTCTGTAAAGGAGCTCGCGGCCTTAAAATGCACCAGCGAAGCTGTAGGGTCATTGATGATCTTGAAGAAGAGCTACAACAACAAATGGTAGAAGTCTTATCAGAACAACAGAACGAGGATGATATTGACCCGGTCAACATTATGGTTTCATCAGGTAATGTTCAAGAAAACTATCCAGATATTAAAAAAGGAATAAAACTACCTAAATCGCCATCACAATGGGCAATTGCTAACGACTTTTTCAGGTTAACTTTTTCAAACCACCCAATCACACCGCACGATATAGGTAACAATATCAAAACCATGGCAACAGAAATATACAACTATTTTGGTGAGAATTTTGGATATATTGATAACAATAGCAACGCCAAATTTGAAAGTAAATACAAAACGTTTGCAGCCAAAGATTTGAAGAAAACCTTGAAGAAACTTAAATTAGAAAAAGGAGATGTTTTAGAGATTAAATTCGTCGCTAACAAACTACGCAATTTACTCAAAAAC